>NC_042969.1:32423537-32446037 GCF_901001165.1 Salmo trutta | reverse complement strand
TGTCCCTATGCCCCCATATCCCCATGCCCCCCTGTCCCCATGCCACCACACATCAACACTCTGCTGTTCTGCTCTGCTCAGAGAAAACCAACACACACACACACACACACACACACACACACACACCGTCTTTCCCCCACCCATCTGGGCCCAGAAGGAGTGAATGTGTTTTTAGTAGAAATACTTCAGGTGAACTACGTCGATGTAAGGCGTAACCTTCCCTAACACCTGGAGGCAGCAGAGCAAGGTTCCTGGGAAGGGCAAACGTCTACAGGCTTTAGCGCACTACGTTACCATGGTTACGTTGACCACAAATGACCAGGGTTCAACACTGAGCGGTATTGAGTATTGACTATTGACACAGGGATAAAGTGAGGGCTCGCTGTCTGCCTATTTCTCCCAGAAGTTTTGTTTTCTCACAAATTGCAGGTGTGGGTTAAGGGTGAATATGTTAAAAGAAAGACATGGTTTGTGGAATTGCATTCCGAGCTGAACACGACCTCCTTTGTAATGAAGTTCAGAACATTGAGGGAGATACATCGCCCCATTATCCCAGCCTCTTCAAATTGAGTGCTGTGCATAAAAGCAAACCTCCAACATCAAAAACAAGTCGAGAGAGAGAGAGAGAGAGAGAGACCGCAACGATCTGAGAGTCAAACATATTACAGTTAATACTTCATCAACAGTGGAGGCTGCTGGGAGGAGGACGGCTCATAATAGTGGCCGGATGAGAGTCAATGGAAGGGCATCAAACACATGGAAACCAACGTGTGTGATGTGTTTGATACCATTCCACTGATTCCGCTCCAGCCATCACCATGAGCCCGTCCTCCTCAATTAAGGTGCCACCAACCTCCTGTGTTCATAAGTATTCTACAGCTAAAACCTCAGACAAAGAAGATCTCAGATCTCTCTCACATACGGTGTGCCCCATCCCTCTCTGTCTCTCTCTCTTTCATTGCCTTCTCTCTCTCACATAGGGTATGCCCCCTCCCTCCCTCTCTGTCTTTCTCTCTCTCTTTCATTCCCTTCTCTCTCTCACATAGGGTATGCCCCCCCCCTCTCTCCCTCCCCCTGATTTTCATTAACACTAGACAGAGATAAATGAAGTCAGATGACAGAGGACAACCTTTCCTACAGGGATGTAGGATAAACAGATTCATTTACATGTCAAATCCCCATGTTGGACAGAACGTTGGTCCAGACATTCTACACTCTACAGATAGTACATGCAGTTAAGGAGTCGATGGAACGCAGACGTTTCATTGACCAGATTGGTGCACATTCACCAAGTCTTGTCTAGCAAAGTGAATATCTTCAAATCCGTCAGGACTTACTGTATGTATTGTAACAGGACCACAATGTGGTTTCTTAAGTTCCATTTGGATATATTTGGCTGTTTTCGCTGCATAACATGTAGAACTTGTTCCTTCTCAGGTTTAGAAAAAGTGACTGCTAAATGCTAACTCCCATTCTTATGAGCTGGTAGCATAGCTAGCATACAGAAATATAGCTAGCAAACAGAAATCGGCAGTGGTAGTCAAAGTCGTTTTTTAGCTGTAATGCAGTTGATTGGTAACGATGACATGAACATGTGTTGGGGTTGACGTCCATACAAGCATTATACTCAGATTTTTACCTCAATGTAGTGTGAAATACACATGCACGACAGCCTAAATGTAGGATCATTTTGCTGGGGGGCAATGAGGAGACTCGGGATCTTTCCCCCATGGCCCTTTCCCCGTGTGTTTCCATGGCAATTCCATTGTTTGGTCGAGTTCGATTGACATCTTTACTGCATCGATGATCCAGACAGTCTACATTCTCCAGAACAATGGTCCAGACATTCTACATTCTACTGAACACTGGTCCAGACATTCTACATTCTACAGAACAGTGGTCCAGACATTCTACATTCTACAGAACACTGGTCCAGACATTCTACATAACACTGGTCCGGGCATTCTACATTCTACAGAACAATTGTCCAGACATTCTACATTCTACAGAACACTTGTCCAGACATTTGTCGTGGAAAATTGCAAGATTATATTATAATCTTGTATTGCATTATAATGGTTGTTTTACTCGACAGAATAGAGTATTCTGTTATTAACTATTGTGTGTGTGTTTTACTGAGGAGGGCCTCTATAAGATAGCACTGACAGAGGAGATTTACGATGTCTTTGGGTGATAAAACCTAAATAGCATTCCAGAGAACATGAGCTAATGGTTCTGTTCTATACCGTTCCAGGAACGAGATTAGAACCTCGTTTTAGGGACCAAACTGAACGATAATTTATAGCGAATGCTATCTGGCTATGGGATACTCCTCTCTCAATTAAAAGTCTTTCTTTGTGAACTGTTTCTAAGATCTGTGGTTCGTCATGTATGTTGAGAGGTGTGTATCTTGGCTATAAAAGATCTTTGTACTTTTGTGTTGTCACTTTCAATGGTTCATTAGAGATGGCGCTTCATTGAAAGTCATTGCTAATACAAAGCTCTTAATTATTAAAGATGTAGTTTAAGTATAACTCTGACTGGTGTGTGAAGTTTGTTTCTCCTCATTTGGCAATGCAGAAAATAGCCACCACACATTCTACATTCTTCAAAACACTGGTCCAGACATTCTACATTCTAGAGAACACTGGTCCAGACATTCTACATTCTACAGAACAATTGTCCAGACATTCTACATTCTACAGAACGAATGTCCAGACATTCTACATTCTACAGAACACTGGTCCAGACATTCTACATTCTACAGAAAAACTGGTCCAGACATTCTACATTCTACAGAACAATTGTCCAGACATTCTACATTCTACAGAACAATTGTCCAGACATTCTACATTCTACAGAACATTTGTCCAGACATTCTACATAACACTGGTACAGACATTCTACATAACACTGGTCCAGACATTCTACATTCTACAGGACAAAGGTCAAGACATTATACAGAACAATGGTACAGACATTATACATTCTACATAACAATGGTCCAGATATTCTACAGAACACTGGTCCATACATTCTACAGAACAATGGTCCAGACATTCTACAGAAGACTGGCACAAATGGCAGCAGATCCACAAGGTCTGCCATGAGAGGTGACTGTATAGTTCCCTTAAGGAAAAGCACCTTTAGTAAATCCGCTTTCTCTGTGAGAGCGTCCCATGTCTGGAATACACTGCCATCAGACACACATAACTGCAACACATATCACACTTTCACAAAATGCATGAAGACATGGCTAAAGGTCAATAAGATTTGTGAACATAATCCCTAGCTGTGTATTGCCGCTTTCCATGTTGTCTGTTGTCTGTAGCTTGTGAGGTGTGGAAACACTTTGTTGTTTTTATGGATTTTGTCTTGTTGCTTTTTGTTCTATGTTGCTCTGTCTGTATGCTACATCTTGCTTGTCCTATGTTACTCTGCGTGTGCTCACTGTTCAATGATTGTCTATATTGTAATTGTTTTTAATAACCTGCCCAGGGACTGCGGTTGAAAATTGGCCGGCTGGCTAAAACCGGCACTTTTACTGAAACGTTGATTAATGTGCACTGTCCCTGTAAAAATAAAATAAATAAACTAAACTTACATTCTACAGAACAATGGTCCAGCCATTCTACATTTTAAAGAACACTGGTCCAGACATTCTACATTTTAAAGAACACTGGTCCAAACATTCTACATTATACAGAACACTGGTCCAGACATTCTACATTCTACAGAACACTGGTCCAGACATTCTACAGAACACTGGTCCAGACATTCTACATTTTAAAGAACACTGGTCCAAACATTCTACATTATACAGAACACTGGTCCAGACATTCTACATTCTACAGAACACTGGTCCAGACATTCTACAGGAAAATGGTCCAGACATTCTACATTTTACAGAACACTAGTCCAGACATTCTACATTCTACAGAACACTGGTCCAGACATTCTACAGGACAATGGTCCAGACAGTCTACATTTTACAGAACACTAGTCCAGACGTTCTACATTCTACAGAACAATTGTCCAGACATTCTACATTATTTAGAACACTTGTCCAGACATTCTACATTCTACAGAACAATTGTCCAGACATTCTACATTCTACAGGACACTGGTCCAGACATTCTACAGGACACTGGTCCAGACATTCTACATTCTACAGAACAATTGTCCAGACATTTTACATTCTACAGAACACTGGTCCTGACATTCTACATTCTACAGAACACTGATCCTGACATTCTACAGGACAATGGTCCAGACATTCTACATTCTACAGAACAATGGTCCAGACATTCTACATTCTACAGAACGCTGGTCCAGAAGTTCTACATTCTACAGAACATTGGTCCAGACATTCTACAGAACATTGGTCCAGACATTCTACATTCTACAGAACACTGGTCCAGACATTCTACATTCCACAGAACACTGGTCCGGACATTCTACATTTTACAGAACACTAGTCCAGACGTTCCACATTCTACAGAACACTTGTCAAGACATTCTACATTCTACAGAACAATTGTCCAGACATTCTACATTATTTAGAACACTTGTCCAGACATTCTACATTCTACAGAACAATTGTCCAGACATTCTACATTCTACAGGACACTGGTCCAGACATTCTACAGGACACTGGTCCAGACATTCTACATTCTACAGAACAATTGTCCAGCCATTTTACATTCTACAGAACACTGGTCCTGACATTCTACATTCTACAGAACACTCATCCTGACATTCTACAGGACAATGGTCCAGACATTCTACATTCTACAGAACAATGGTCCAGATATTCTACATTCTACAGAACGCTGGTCCAGAAGTTCTACATTCTACAGAACATTGGTACAGACATTCTACAGAACATTGGTCCAGACATTCTACATTCTACAGAACACTGGTCCAGACATTCTACATTCCACAGAACACTGGTCCGGACATTCTACATTTTACAGAACACTAGTCCAGACGTTCTACATTCTACAGAACACTTGCCCAAAAATTCTACATTCTACAGAACAATTGTCCAGACATTCTACAGGACACTGGTCCAGACATTCTACATTATACATAACAATTGTCCAGACATTTTACATTCTACAGAACACTGGTCCAGACATTCTACATTCTACAGAACACTGGTAAAGAAATTCTACAGGACAATGGTCCAGACATTCTACATTCTACAGAACACTGGTCCAGACATTCTACATTCTACATAACAATGGTCCAGACATTCTGCATTCTACAGAACACTGGTCCAGACATTCTACATTTTACAGAACACTGGTCCAGACATTCTACATTCTACATAACAATGGTCCAGACATTCTGCATTCTACAGAACACTGGTCCAGACATTCTACATTTTACAGAACACTGGTCCAAACATTCTACATTATACAGAACACTGGTCCTGACATTCTACATTCTACCGAACACTGGTCCAGACATTCTACATTCTACAGAACAATTGTCCAGACATTTTACGTTCTTTAGAACTCTTGTCCAGACATTCTACAGAACAATTGTCCAGACATTCTACATTCTATAGGACACTGGTCCAGACATTCTACATTCTACATAACAATTGTCCAGACATTCTACATTCTACAGAACACTAGTCCAGACATTCTACATTCTACAGGACACTTGTCCAGACATTCTACAGGACACTGCTCCAGACATTCTACATTCTACAGAACAATTGTCCAGACATTTTACATTCTACAGAACACTGGTCCAGACTCTCTACATTCTACAGAACACTGGTCCAGACATTCTACATTCCACAGAACACTGGTCCGGACATTCTACAGAACAATTGTCCAGACATTCTACATTCTACAGAACACTTGTCCAGACATTTGTCGTGGAAAATTGCAAGATTATATTATAATCTTGTATTGCATTATAATGGTTGTTTTATTCGACAGAATAGAGTATTCTGTTAACTATTGTGTGTGTGTTTTACTGAGGAGGGCCTCTATGAGATAGCACTGACAGAGGAGATTTACGATGTCTTTGGGTGATAAAACCTAAAGAGCATTCCAGAGAACATGAGCTAATGGTTCTGTTCTATACCGTTCCAGGAACGAGATTAGAACCTCGTCTTAGGGACCAAACTGAACGATAATTTATAGCGAATGCTATCTGGCTATGGGATACTCCTCTCTCAAGTAAAAGTCTTTCTTTGTGAACTGTTTCTAAGATCTGTGGTTCGCCATGTACGTTGAGAGGGGTGTATCTTGGCTATAAAAGATCTTTGTACTTTTGTGTTGTCACTTTTCAATGGTTCATTAGAGATAGCGCTTCATTGAAAGTCATTGCTAATACAAAGCTCTTAATTATTAAAGATGTAGTTTAAGTATAACTCTGACTGGTGTGTGAAGTTTGTTTCTCCTCATTTGGCAATGCAGAAAATAGCCACCACACATTCTACATTCTTCAAAACACTGGTCCAGACATTCTACATTCTAGAGAACACTGGTCCAGACATTCTACATTCTACAGAACAATTGTCCAGACATTCTACATTCTACAGAACGAATGTCCAGACATTCTACATTCTACAGAACACTGGTCCAGACATTCTACATTCTACAGAAAAACTGGTCCAGACATTCTACATTCTACAGAACAATTGTCCAGACATTCTACATTCTACAGAACACTGGTCCAGACATTCTACATTCTACAGAACAATTGTCCAGACATTTTACATTCTACAGAACACTGGTCTAGACATTCTACATTCTACAGAACACTGGTCCAGACATTCTACAGGACAATGGTCCAGACATTCTACATTCTACAGAACACTGGTCCAGACATTCTACATTCTACAGAACAATGGTGCAGACATTCTACATTCTACAGAACACTGGTCCAGAAATTCAACATTCTACAGAACATTGGTCCAGACATTCTACATTCTACAGAACACTTGTCCAGACATTCTACATTCTTCAGAACACTGGTCCAGACATTCTACATTCTACAGAACAATTGTCCAGACATTCTACATTATACAGAACAATTGTTCAGACATTCTACATTCTACAGAACATCGGTCCAGACATTCTACATTCTACAGAACAATTGTCCAGACATTCTACATAACACTGGTCCAGACATTCTACATAACACTGGTCCAGACATTCTACATTCTACAGGACAAAGGTCAAGACATTATACAGAACAATGGTACAGACATTATACATTCTACATAACAATGGTCCAGACATTCTACAGAACACTGGTCCATACATTCTACAGAACAATGGTCCAGCCATTCTACATTCTACAGAACACTGGTCCAGACATTCTACATTTTACAGAACACTGGTCCAAACATTCTACATTATACAGAACACTGGTCCAGACATTCTACATTCTACCAAACACTGGTCCAGGCATTCTACATTTTACAGAACACTAGTCCAGACATAACACTGGTCCAGACATTCTACATTCTACCAAACACTGGTCCAGGCATTCTACATTTTACAGAACACTAGTCCAGACATAACACTGGTCCAGACATTCTACTTTCTACCAAACACTGGTCCAGACATTCTAAATTGTCATGACTGTCCATGAGAATCCAAATAGATCAGATCAGGTTTGAAGTGAATAACTTCAATCAGACACCCTCTCGTCTTTTTTTGAAAGGAAATACTGTAACTTGGAAAGTATACCCACTACCTGTATGAAGTGTCCATCTTATGCGTTGTACATGTAATATGAAAAATAATGAAAGTGTTAAGAGGGATGTGATTTGAGGAGCTATAAGAGATATTTGTTTTACATAAACTTTGCAAGTGACAAGTCACGCCTCCGAGTGAGGTCAGAGAGCGTGTCAGCCTGATGGAACCGCCCCTTTCGAACAAACTGAAATGGGTAAAGAAATGAACATGTCAGACCAGAGAGACGTAAAGCTGCAGCTGCACCCTTAAAGTGGTCTGAACTTTGAATCTCAAAATGAGGTAGAGATGATAAACTCACCTCCCGGACAATCACCGGTACAGCTGTCCTAAGTAAAGTATCTTCAAAAGTTAATTTAAGTGGGACTATTTTACTACTGTGCTCAAACCATTGTATTACTCTACTCTCATCACCCCACTGGGAACCATTGACATGGCTGGCAAGCCTATCTTCAAAGAAGCATCTTCCAGAGGGAATGGAAGGAGAATAAACTCTGTAGTTCTGTTCAGGACTACACGACAAGTCACTGGATACCAGACAACTGCAGAGGAGAACAACAGTAGAAGACTTATTGGAACCCTTTTGGACAATCAGAGCCTAACCAGTGTGCCACAAAAAGGCCTGTCCACCGTGGGATATCTGGCGAACCCGCCATTTCACGTAAATACATGATTGATTTCTTACTCAAAGAGGGTGGCGGTTTGTGTGCAAAGTATATGTGTCACATCAGCTCCTGGCACACTCCCTAGTGGTCATCCAGTGGTTGGAGACAGGTGTGCTGGAGTCAGAGCAGATCCTCACCAGCTGCAACTCGTTCCATATCAAGCCCTCTACAAATACTCAGTTCTTTCACTTCCACTCTGCCAGATCGTAATCTCTGCTCATTTTGCCGCCCTGACTCTGGCTCCTGTTTCCTGTTTCACATCTCACCACCCTGCTACCCTGTTCTGGACTCACCACACCACCACTCCCTTGGATTCCCCTCCGGACCTGTTTACCCTGTCCCAACCTATTACACTCCAACCTCAGCCTCCACATCTGGTTTTCTACAACTCATCCAAGCTTCCCCTGATCTGCACTCTATATCTCCCTGTTTTACAATAAATACCTTGGTTCATTCATCTCTGTTTCTTGGTCTGAGTCTGCTCTTGGGTTCCCCTGTGCCACTCCGTGTAACAATATGATTACTGCAAGTGAGAGTAGTTTCTAAATGTACCACTGTTAAGTGTCTCTGTCCCTTTCTGCACCCTCCTCCATCTCTTTAGTAACAATCAGCCATGTTGTGTCATTCCGCTAGGGAACTGTTTTTAATGTATTAAGTGTCTATGTTTATCCTGCGTTACCATTTAATTAGCTAGTAAATAAATTATTAAACCAATTCGTGTGGTACTGAATCATAAGTTAGGCTGGGATTTTTGCAGATGCAAGGAGGTTACGACTGTTCAGAATGATGATATGATACGAGGTTATGATTAATTAGTTGACTGTTTGTAGATGTGATAGGAAAATACCTTTTAGAGCTTAATTAGGGAGATTGTAACTCTTTAAACAACCACTCTCGTGGTGCCTCAGATCCTAATGAGTTAATTATTACATGATTCATTTAATCGGGTGACAATTAAAAATAGTTAGTTAATTAAATAAATAATAGTCATCAGATTAATGTTAAGGTTAAAGTCAAGTCACGACAACATTCTACAGAACAATGGTCCAGATACACTACAGATAATGGTCCAGACATTCTAGTCCATGTTCTAAAATTCTACACCTACAAACCTATGGGCTATGCTTGGCCCTACAAGTGATATTCACCTTCATGGAGAAAAATTGTGTTCTTCAGGGTCTACCCACAGCCTGTGGGTAACCAGTCCAAGGGCCTCTTACTAAAGGCACTTTCTTCCTCTTGGCTGGTCTGATTTGATCTTCGCTGGCCTGGCTTGACCCATCACGCTTTCCTTATTAATATCATCATCACACCCCCCTGTGACCTTCACTAGTGCATGGGAAATAATACCCCATATACCACCCTGAGAGTCCTCTGTGACGGACCATCCCTCTGCGGCCTATGCAGTTAAAATTGCTGCGGTGTGCTGGAGATGCTTGAAATGCTTGTGCCTTGTGCCTCGTGCCTCGTGCCGCTAGTCTGTCTGTAGCTACTGCAACTCCCTTGTTTTTCTGTCTGTCTGTAGCTACTGTAACTCCCTTGTTTTTCTGGCTGGCTGTAGCTACTGTAACTCCCTTGTTTTTCTGTCTGTCTGTAGCTACTGTAACTCCCTTGTTTTTCTGTCTGTCTGTAGCTACTGTAAGTCCCTTGTTTTTCTGGCTGTCTGTAGCTACTGTAACTCCCTTGTTTTTCTGTCTGTCTGTAGCTACTGTAACTCCCTTGTTTTTCTGTCTGTCTGTAGCTACTGTAACTCCCTTGTTTTTCTGTCTGTCTGTAGCTACTGTAACTCCCATGTTTTTCTGGCTAGCTGTAGCTACTGTAACTCCCTTGTTTTTCTGGCTGACTGTAGCTACTGTAACTTCCTTGCTTTTCTGTCTGTCTGTAGCTACTGTAACTCCCTTGTTTTTCTGGCTGGCTGTAGCTACTGTAACTCCCTTGTTTTTCCTGGCTGTCTGTAGCTACTGTAACTTCCTTGTTTTTCTGTCTGTCTGTAGCTACTGTAACTCCCTTGTTTTTCTGGCTGGCTGTAGCTACTGTAACTCCCTTGTTTTTCTGGCTGTCTGTAGCTACTGTAACTTCCTTGTTTTTCTGTCTGTCTGTAGCTACTGTAACTCCCTTGTTTTTCTGGCTGGCTGTAGCTACTGTAACTCCCTTGTTTTTCTGTCTGTCTGTAGCTACTGTAACTCCCTTGTTTTTCTGTCTGTCTGTAGCTACTGTAAGTCCCTTGTTTTTCTGGCTGTCTGTAGCTACTGTAACTCCCTTGTTTTTCTGTCTGTCTGTAGCTACTGTAACTCCCTTGTTTTTCTGTCTGTCTGTAGCTACTGTAACTCCCTTGTTTTTCTGTCTGTCTGTAGCTACTGTAACTCCCATGTTTTTCTGGCTGACTGTAGCTACTGTAACTTCCTTGCTTTTCTGTCTTCATCTCATCGTTCCCACTGGGCACACACTGGTTGAATCAACGTGGTTTCCGCGTCATTTCAATTAATTGACGTCTGTGCCCAATGAGCTCTCTTTCTTTCTCTCTCTTTCTCTCTTTCTCTTCATCTGCACACCATCTCTCCTTTAGTGTTTTTCTGTGATGTCATTCTAATATATGTGTGATGTCATTCTAATATATGTGTGATGCCATTCTAATATATGTGTGATGTCATTCTAATATATGTGTGATGCCATTCTAATGTATGTATGATATCATTGTAATGTATTTATGGGAATTCAACAACATAATGCCCATGGCGTTTATCCCCATTCTACATCTCAACAACGCTGTTGGACACTGGTACTGGTTGTATCCACCCTACTATTTACAGTGCATGGCTGATACATCGCTTCGTTCTAACTAGTTTGGAACATTGGATATTGGAAGACAGACACTGTCTGATAATGACATTCTCCTTTAATTAGAGTCAGTTATGAGCTAGCGGTGGGGTGCAATGCCATGACGACGCTAAGCCAAGCTCAGCTCCACTGAGATCAATGGCATAGTCCTGCCTGAGAGAGGGAGAGAGAGAATGAGAGAGAGAGAGAGAGAGAGAGGAAAAGATAAGAGCAAGAGAGTGATAAGCATCTTACTAAACCAGAGCCTATCTTTCATACATGGAAGTATAGCGTGGGTTAGCATTTAGCAGCTAGCTAATCCAAATACTGTCTGTCATACATGGAAGTAGCATGATTTGAGTTAGCGGTTAGCTTAGTGGCTAGACAAACAGATGTTCTGCATCATCTCTCAACAGGTCAATGCATCGTTGCAGGACTTACATGATACAGGACACAAGGTTAAGAAGTTCTGCTCTTGCATGTAATAACCTGACTCCTCTCCCCAACACTTCCTGCTGTAAGCCCACTGGGCACAGACATCATTTCAATGTCTAGTTTTGATTTCCATTTGGTTGAGTTGTTAACTAATGTGACTTCAATGGGAAATCAACAAAACATTTCACCATGGGATTACATTTAGGTTAAAAGTTGGGTGAAAAAAACATTGACTTTTTGAACCATGGATCCTGTTAGAATTTCTTTACTGGTCTTTGTAACCATATTTGTCACATGTTCTATTGCCTCTAGCAACTAGACAGATACAGAGGTAAGCACTCATCAGCTTGAATGGCGTCCCCTGGATACCCTTGTTCTGACCATCTTATCGTTCTACAGAGAACAAATCTTTTAGTTTGTAAAGTACATTCGACTAATTTCTAATTAACCCTTTGGCCTGTGTGTCTCATAATTTTATCGGCAAGGACAGCTCAAAGGATATGAAATGACATATATTCTGAAAGTTAACACATAGCTCCTTACATAGAGTGGCCAACTGACTACCAGAATACAGCACTCTTTACCCAAATTCAGTTACGATGCCCATTTCTCATAGAAACAATCCCAGTTGATCCTGACACAGTCTAGGTCTAGGGGCTCCAGGAGCATATTATGCTGCGTCACACATTATTATATCACATTAACCATCTCCAGTATCATACATTATCACATTAACCATATCCAGTATCATACATTATCACATTAACCATCTCCAGTATCATACATTATCACATTAACCATCTCCAGTATCATACATTATCACATTAACCATATCCAGTATCATACATTATCACATTAACCATCTCCAGTATCATACATTATCACATGAATCATCTCCAGTATCATACATTGTCACATTAACCATATCCAGTATCATACATTATCACATTAACCATATCCAGTATCATACATTATCACATTAACCATATCCAGTATCATACATTATCACATGAATCATCTCCAGTATCATACATTATCACATTAACCATCTCCAGTATCATACATTATCACATTAACCATCTCCAGTATCATACATTACTCTAACACATTAACCATCTCCAGTATCATACATTACTCTAACACATTAACCATCTCCAGTATCATACATTATCACATTAACCATCTCCAGTATCATACATTATCACATTAACCATCTCCAGTATCATACATTACTCTAACACATTAACCATCTCCAGAATGTAGGGCGACAAGACCCTCGGTGCCAGACGGGACCAGCACACACACACACGCTCACACACACACGCTCACACACACGCTCACACACACACGCTCACACACACACACACACACACACACACACACACACACACACACACACACACACACACACACACACACACACACAAACACACACACAGCAGAGAGCTGCTGAATCACATAGCAGAGAGCTGCCGAATCACATAGCAGAGAGCTGCCGAATCACATAGCAGAGAGCTGCCGAATCACATAGCAGAGAGCTGCTGAATCACATAGCAGAGAGCTGCCTAATCACATAGCAGAGAACTGCCGAATCACATAGCAGAGAGCTGCTGAATCACATAGCAGAGAGCTGCCGAATCACATAGCAGAGAACTGCCGAATCACATAGCAGAGAGTTGCTGAATCACATAGCAGAGAGCTGCCGAATCACATAGCAGAGAGTTGCTGAATCACATAGCAGAGAACTGCCGAATCACATAGCAGAGAGTTGCTGAATCACATAGCAGAGAGCTGCTGAATCACATAGCAGAGAGCTGCTGAATCACATAGCAGAGAACTGCCGAATCACATAGCAGAGAGTTGCTGAATCACATAGCAGAGAGTTGCTGAATCACATAGCAGAGAGCTGCCGAATCACATAGCAGAGAGTTGCTGAATCACATAGCAGAGAGCCCCGAGAGACCAAGGATCCAATCTTATTAAGCCCCCCCCCCCCAAAAAAAAATTGCACTATATAGGGAATAGGGTGCCATTTGGGATGCAGCCTTTACCCAGTCAGCAAGCAGCATGCTTATTGGTTTAAGTGTGCCATGGTGAGGGTAAATTACAGATATTCGAGAGATAGACACAGAAAGTTAATACGCAATTACTCTGGGGGTGGATGAAGTCAGATGCTGCTTGTTAGTCTAGCACCAAGGGCCTCCTCTGTGGGGCTCGGCAGTAATGAAAATGCAAGCTGCGGAATCATGTTGAACTGATGAAACAGCAAATGAAATGCACCGTCTCCACAATACTCCTGCCTTATGATCTGTATGGCATATATGCAGTCAAATAATTAAGATATGTTTTGTGGCTGTACATGACAATCTCTCTCTGTGTGTGTGTGTGTGTGTGTGTGTGTGTGTGTGTGTGTGTGTGTGTGTGTGTGTGTGTGTGTGTGTGTGTGTGTGTGTGTGTGTGTGTGTGTGAAGGAGAAAAAGAGAGAGAGGGAGCAGAAGAGAGAAAGAGAAGATGGCGAAAGAGAGAGAACACTTAGTCCAGGAGAATATCTGCAGTCGTGTGGGTGAACTGAGGGTGAAATGAGAAAGGAGAGAGATGGCAGAAGAGACACATCACAGAGATACAGCACTGAGATACATCACAGAGATACTGCCAGAGAGAAAGAGTGCCTGAAAGCAGAAGAGGGAAATAAAGTGTTGAGTGTAGACTAAAACCAAACAGAAATGGGAAGCAAGGGAAAAGGAGTAGGGGAAAAAAACATTGCGAGTCACTCTCTCTCTCAGTTAGCTGTAGGTACCTTGGGGATTCCATGTAGCACCTCTGCTCTCTGAGCTGCCATTTTGGGGATTCCGTCGAGCACCTCTGCTCTCTGAGCTGCCATTTTGGGGATTCCATGTAGCACCTCTGCTCTCTGAGCTGCCATTTTGGGGATTCCGTCGAGCACCTCTGCTCTCTGAGCTGCCATTTTGGGGATTCCGTCTAGCACCTCTGCTCTCTGAGCTGCCATTTTGGGGATTCCGTCGAGCACCTCTGCTCTCTGAGCTGCCATTTTGGGGATTCCGTCGAGCACCTCTGCTCTCTGAGCTGCCATTTTGGGGATTCCGTCGAGCACCTCTGCTCCCTGAGCTGCCATTTCTTTTTTTTTTGGACTGAGACGGTTCCAGTTGATTACATGATGAGGTATCTGGCTGGAGCTGATACTAGAGCCTTAATGCACTAGACCTGCTTAGCTTTAACCTACAGCCTCTAGCTACTAGCTGTTGGCTTTAGATGTGAGTATACACACATGTCCAGAGACAACAGGAGGCTGCTGAGGGGAAGACGGTTCATAACAACTGAGGGAATAGAATGCTATCAAACACACAGAAACCACGTGTGTGATGTATTTGATACCATTCCACCGATTCCGCTCCAGCCATTACCATGAGCCCGATCTCCTTAATTTTAAGGTGCCACCAATCTCCTGTGCCAGAGACCCAAATCAACCCTTTGCTCCTCTCATGCACTTCTTGGAGAACTATATGGCTAAAAATAATCTGATTGGTCCAAAAGACACCAAGAGACTGTTAGCCTTAGTTTGCATAGCCCTCATTTAAAGTGAATACACCACAGTTAGCCTTTTAGCATGCAGGCCAGTGAGCATGTAGCCTCATAGCTCGTTATCCCAGTGTTGGGGACTGAGACAGAGAATGAGTCTGTAGCCTCATAGCTCGTATCGCAGTGTTGGGGACTGAGACAGAGAATGAGTCTGTAGCCTCATAGCTCGTATCGCAGTGTTGGGGACTGAGACAGAGAATGAGTCTGTAGCCTCATAGCTCGTATCCCAGTGTTGGGGACTGAGACAGAGAATGAGTCTGTAGCCTCATAGCTCGTATCCCAGTGTTGGGGACTGAGACAGAGAATGAGTCTGTAGCCTCATAGCTCGTATCCCAGTGTTGGGGACTGAGACAGAGAATGAGTCTGTAGCCTCATAGCTCGTATCGCAGTGTTGGGGACTGAGACAGAGAATGAGTCTGTAGCCTCATAGCTCGTATCCCAGTGTTGGGGACTGAGACAGAGAATGAGTCTGTAGCCTCATAGCTCGTATCCCAGTGTTGGGGACTGAGACAGAGAATGAGTCTGTAGCCTCATAGCTCGTATCCCAGTGTTGGGGACTGAGACAGAGAATGAGTCTGACAGGAACAGATCCTGCCTCTTTGCTGTCACCCCTCAGTGAAGCTCACCACACACACACACACACACACACACACACACACACACACACACACACACACACTCACACACACACACACACACACACACACACACACACACACACACACACACACACACACACACACACACACACACCTCTCCTGAAAGAGGAACGAGGACAGAGTGACACTCAATCTCTATGCTATGCTGCAGAGTCCCCTCCTCCCTCCTCTTTCTCCCTCCTCCCTCCTCTTTCTCCCTCCTTCATCCCTCCTCCTCCCCCCTCCCCCTGCTCCTCTCCTCTCCCCTCCTGATCCTTCCTCCTCCTCCCCATCACCCCCCCAGATGCCACCCTCCTCCCTCCTGTCATCCCTCCCTTACCTCCCTACACTCTCCATCCGCTTCCCTATCTCAACATCCTGCTCTGACTACCAAAAAGGTGTTTTGCTTCCTTCTGCAAACTGCATAGGCCATAACCAAGACAGAGATACAGCCATAACCAAGACAGAGATACAGCTATAACGAAGACAGAGATACAGCCATAACCAAGACAGAGATACAGCCATAACCAAGACAGAGATACAGCTATAACGAAGACAGAGATACAGCCATAACCAAGACAGAGATACAGCCATAACCAAGACAGAGATACAGCCATAACCAAGACAGAGATACAGCTATAACCAAGACAGAGATACAGCCATAACCAAGATACAGCTACAGCCATAACCAAGATACATTTACAGCCATAACCAAGACAGAGATACAGCCATAACAAGACACAGCTACAGCCATAACCAAGACAGAGATACAGCCATAACCAAGACAGAGATACAGCCATGACCAAGACACAGCTACATCCATAACCAAGATACAGCTACATCCATAACCAAGATACAGCTACAGCCATAACCAAGATACAGCTACAGCCATAACCAAGACACAGCTACAGCCATAACCAAGACAGAGATACAGCCATAACCAAGACAGAGATACAGCCATAACCAAGACAGAGATACAGCCATAACCAAGATACAGCTACAGCCATAACCAAGATACATTTACAGCCATAACCAAGACAGAGATACAGCCATAACCAAGACACAGCTACAGCCATAACCAAGACAGAGATACAGCCATAACCAAGACAGCGATACAGCCATAACCAAGATACAGCTACAGCCATAACCAAGACACAGCTACAGCCATAACCAAGACAGAGATACAGCCATAACCAAGACAGAGATACAGCCACAACCAAGACAGAGATACAGCCATAACCAAGACAGAGATACAGCTATAACCAAGACAGAGATACAGCTATAACCAAGACAGAGATACAGCCACAACCAAGACAGAGATACAGCTATAACCAAGACACAGCTACAGCTATAACCAAGACAGAGATACAGCCATAACCAAGACAGAGATACAGCCATAACCAAGACACAGCTACAGCTATAACCAAGACAGAGATACAGCTATAAACAAGACAGAGATACAGCCATAACCAAGACAGAGATACAGCCATAACCAAGACAGAGATACAGCCATAACCAAGACAGAGATACAGCTATAACCAAGACAGAGATACAGCCATAACCAAGACACAGCTACAGCCATAACCAAGACAGAGATACAGCTATAACCAAGACAGAGATACAGCCATAACCAAGACACAGCTATAGCCATAACCAAGACAGAGATACAGCTATAACCAAGACAAAGAAATACATAGGGTGATGGGGGGAGGCTGTTTAACATGAATAGACGATGATTCAGGTCTAACGATTATTCAGAAAAAAAGGCAGTAGGAAATGGTTTTATTCATGTTTGTGTCACACCCTGACCATGGAGAGCCCTTGGGGTTCTCTATGGTGCTATAGGTCAGAGCGTGACTAGGGGGTGTTCTAGTCTATGTTGGTGTGAGTATGGTTCCCAATTGGAGGCAGCTGATGATCGTTGCCTCTAATTGGGGATCATACTTAGTGTGGTCCTTTTCCCACCTGCGTTTGTGGGATATTGTTTCATTTTGGTTTAGTGCTATGTGCAGTACGAACTTCACGTTAGTTTATTCTTTGTTGTTTTTTGAAGGTTCACTTTAATACATTTGTGGAACTCAACTCACGCTGTGCCTTGGTCCGCTCATTATGTATACGATGAACGTGACAGTTTGAATACGTTGTGAGTATTAATTACCCTGTAATTCACTTTTGAGCAGACAGATAGTGGTCATTCAACCAAGGCTGTATATACAGTGTATTTGTGCATTGACTGAATTGTTCTTGCATATAATTCACTATTATTTTCTCAGAGACCGATGTGCTTTCATACGTACAGTATGTGTGAGAGGCATTCCTAAATCACAGAAAGCCTTACTCTCGATCAGTCTTTCACTATCATCAATGTTTCTTCTATCTCAACAGACCCACATAAAACATACCGGGCTGAGCAGAGGGAATACCTTGACTTATAACCTGACGAGGATACCAGTTCTGCCTATGTCGTTCATACATTAATTACAAGGTAGAACTTCATGTCAATACACTGCCTATGTCTCATAATATTAATTACATGGATGGTATACAGGCATGTCAATACGCTGTATGTGTTTGTGTGTGTTTGTGTTATTACATGGTATACAGTAAGTCAATACACTGCCAGACCACCTTATTAATCAAAGCATATGTTGACATATGACCGGTGATCTGTCGAACTAAGAAGTATGTAATTTCCTGTACAAACACATACCTATCCTCCTTCACCTCTCTGCTGTAGGGATTCCTCTCCTTAGTCTATAGCCCTGGCTGTAATGCCTGTCTGTCTGGAGAGAAGGAGGGAGGACCTACTGCTACTGTCTGGAGGTAGGACCTACTGCTACTGTCTGGAGGGAAGGAAGACCTACTGCTGCTGTCTGGAGGGAGGGAGGACCTACTGCTACTGTCTGGAGGGAGGACCTACTGCTACTGTCTGGAGGGAGGACCTACTGCTACTGTCTAGGAGGGAAGGAGGACCTACTGCTACTGTCTGGAGGGAAGGAGGACCTACTGCCACTGTCTGGAGGGAAGGAGGACCTACTGTTATTGTCTGGAGGGAAGGAGGACCTACTGCTACTGTCTGGAGGGAAGGAGGGAGGACCTACTGCTACTGTCTGGAGGGAGGACCTACTGCTACTGTCTGGAGGTAGGACCTACTGCTACTGTCTGGAGGGAGGGAGGACCTACTGCTACTGTCTGGAGGGAGGGAGGACCTACTGCTACTGTCTGGAGGGAGGGAGGACCTACTGCTACTGTCTGGAGGGAAGGAGGACCTACTGCTACTGTCTGGAGGGAAGGAGGACCTACTGCTGCTGTCTGGAGGGAGGGAGGACCTACTGCTACTGTCTGGAGGGAGGGAGGACCTACTGCTACTGTCTGGAGGGAAGGAGGACCTACTGCTACTGTTTGGAGGGAAGGAGGACCTACTGCTACTGTCTGGAGGGAAGGAGGACCTAATGCCACTGTCTGGAGGGAAGGAGGACCTACTGTTATTGTCTGGAGGGAAGGAGGACCTACTGCTACTGTCTGGAGGGAAGGAGGGAGGACCTACTGCTGCTGTCTAGAGGGAAGGAGGGAGGACCTACAGCTACTGTCTGGAGGGAAAGGGGAGGACCTACTGCTACTGTCTGGAGGGAAGGAGGGAGGACCTACTGCAACTGTCTAGAGGGAAGGAGGGAGGACCTACTGCAACTGTCTAGAGGGAAGGAGGGAGGACCTACTGCTACTGTCTGGAGGGAGGACCTACTGCTACTTTCTGGAGGGACGGAGGACCTACTGCTACTGTCTGGAGGGAGGACCTACTGCTACTGTCTGGAGGGAGGACCTACTTCTACTGTCTGGCGGGAGGGAGGACCTACTGCTACTGTCTGGAGGGAGGGAGGACCTACTGGTACTATCTGGAGGGAGGACCTACTGCTACTTTCTGGAAGGAGGATCTACTGCCACTGTCTGGAGGGAGGGAGGACCTACTGCTACTGTCTGGAGGGAGGACCTACTGCTACTGTCTGGAGGGAGAACCTACTGCTACTTTCTGGAAGGAGGATCTACTGCCACTGTCTGGAGGGAGGGAGGACCTACTGTTACTGTCTGGAGGGAGGACCTACTGCTACTTTCTGGAAGGAGGACCTACTGCTACTGTGGAAGGAGGATCTACTGCTACTGTCTGGAGGGAGGGAGGACCTACTGCTGCAGTCTGGAGGGAAGGAGGACCTACTGCTACTTTCTGGAAGGAGGACCTACTGCTACTGTGGAAGGAGGATCTACTGCTACTGTCTGGAGGGAGGGAGGACCTACTGCTGCAGTCTGGAGGGAAGGAGGACCTACTGCTACTGTTTGGAGGGATGACCTACTGCTACTTTTTGGAAGGAGGACCTACTGCTACTGTCTGGAGGGAGGACCTACTGCTACTGTCTGGAGGGAGGGAGGACCTACTGCTACTGTCTGGAGGGAGGACCTACTGCTACTGTCTGGAGGGAGGGAGGACCTACTGCTACTGTCTGGAGGGAGGGAGGACCTACTGCTACTGCAGCACTAAATGAGATAGATGGCCTTTCTCTGTTCTCTCTCTCTTTCCCTCTCTCACCCTTATCCCTTCCCCCCTCTCCCTTCTTTCTCTCTCCCCCGCCCTCTCTCCCAACTTTCTCTTTCTCCCTTTTCTCTCAAATCTGTCCATCTCTCTCGCTATCCCTTTCTCTTTGTATCTTTCTCTCTACATTTCGCTCCCCTCCATCTTTCCCTCTCTCACTTAATTCCTTCTCTCCCTTTCTCCCTTGTCTCTCAATCTATCCCCCCCTTCTCTCTCTCTCTCATCTGGGTGTGTGTAGAATACCAAGTAGCCTCCTCCACCAGGGTGTGTAATTATCTGGCAGACTGAGCCACTCTGGCCCAGCCCTACACACACACACTGAGCGTGCACACACAGGCATGTACACACACAGGCATGTACACACACACACACACACACACACACACACACACACACACACACACACACACACACACACACACACACGTACACGTACAGGCACACACACACTCAGGCACACACACACACACACACACACA
This sequence comes from Salmo trutta, assembly GCF_901001165.1. NCBI lineage: Eukaryota > Metazoa > Chordata > Actinopteri > Salmoniformes > Salmonidae > Salmo > Salmo trutta. Next base: position 32,425,097 of record NC_042969.1, on the reverse strand, counting down.
CACACGCACACACACACACACACACACACACACACACACACACACACAGAGGTATTAAAGCCAGAGGCAGAGCCAATGTTCCTCTCAACCTCAGCCTAATGCAAAGTGATGTACCCCTTACCGTAACTCTACCCATTCCTCTACCACAGCTATATACACCGCTGTACCCCTTACCCTAACTCTACCCATTCCTCTACCACAGCTATATACACCGCTGTACCCCTTACCCTAACTCTACCCATTCCTCTACCACAGCTATATACACCGCTGTACCCCTTACCCTAACTCTACCCATTCCTCTACCACAGCTATATACACCGCTGTACCCCTTACCCTAACTCTACCCATTCCTCTACCACAGCTATATACACCGCTGTACCCCTTACCCTAACTCTACCCATTCCTCTACCACAGCTATATACACCGCTGTACCCCTTACCCTAACTCTACCCATTCCTCTACCACAGCTATATACACCGCTGTACCCCTTACCCTAACTCTACCCATTCCTCTACCACAGCTATATACACCGCTGTACCCCTTACCCTAACTCTACCCATTCCTCTACCACAGCTATATACACCGCTGTACCCCTTAACCTAACTCAGTGGTGTAAAGTAGTACTATTTATATTTTTGACAACTTTTACTTTTACTCCACTTCATTTAAAAGAAAATAATGTAGTTTCTACTCCATACATTTTCCCTGACACCCAAAAGTACTCATTACATTTTGAATGCTTAGCAGGACAGGAAGATGGTCTAATTCCCGCACTTATCAAGAGAACAAATCTAGTCATCCCAACTGTCTCTGATCTGGTGGACTCACTAAACACAAATGCTTCGTTTGTAAATTATGTCTGCGTGTTGAACTGTGCCCCTGAATATCCGTAAAATTTAAACAAGAAAATGGCTTCGTCTGCTTTGCTTAATATAAGACATTTTAAATGATTTATACTTTTGATACTTAAGTACATTTAAAACCAAATACTTTTAGACTTTTACTCAAGTATGAATGTTCTGGCCCCTGAAGTTGGGTTTGTGTTCCTTTAGGCTATTGTGTAATTCCATTGTTGACCACTTGGGGCCTCTGTCCTGTGCTGATGTGTGTTGTTCGTTTAATATGCTAAACCCTGTAGAAGAAGAATTGTTTACATTCCAAAATGGTGAAAGTCACACTGTAGAGCTGCAGACGTTATCAAACTCCATCCTTCTTGCTATCATTTTGTAGAAGCATTGTCTGTAAGTAAAGTAAAAATAATCATAACATATTGCGGCATATATCTATGTTTATGAACATGTATACAAGAACATGTTCATACTGAGAATTAAACCAAGTATTCAGCTAGCATACAATAAGTCATACTCATTGTTATTTTCTTTCTATATTTCAGTTTAAGTCATTTCAGTCACTATTACTGTACCTACGAAGCAGTGGCAGTAAATCATTCTTCTGCACTACAGTAGCTGTACCGAGTTTATCTATCTGCTAAGCTTAAGAAGGGACTCTTGCGAGGGCAGAATAATGAAAATTGGGTACTTTTTCCACCACTGCCCTAAC
>NC_042969.1:32388537-32418537 GCF_901001165.1 Salmo trutta | reverse complement strand
TTGTTATTCTCTTACACATCTTTCAGGAGATCCAAGAAGCCGTGTGGAGTATTCCAAACAGGTCAAGGACTGGGTAGATAAGAGTGTCTGAACAGAAGACATTCTCATTTAGAACCCCATTGTTCCAGCAGGCTGTCTAGAACCCGATTGGTTCAGCAGGCAGTCAAGAGGTGGGAAGACAAACAGGTCATATACAAAGAACCAGACTTTAAAGTTGACACACCAGATCTACCTCCCAACATCACCCTGGTGGACACCAGACCTACCTCCCAACATCACCCTGGTGAACACCAGACCTACATCCCAACATCACCCTGGTGAACACCAGACCTACATCCCAACATCACCCTGGTGGACACCAGATCTACCTCCCAACATCACCCTGGTGGACACCAGATCTACCTCCCAACATCACCCTGGTGAACACCAGATCTACCTCCCAACATCACACTGGTGGACACCAGACCTACCTCCCAACATCACACTGGTGGACACCAGACCTACCTCCCAACATCACCCTGGTGAACACCAGACCTACCTCCCAACATCACCCTGGTGGACACAAGATCTACCTCCCAACATCACCCCGGTGGACACCAGATCTACCTCCCAACATCACCCTGGTGGACACCAGATCTACCTCCCAACATCACCCTGGTGGACACCAGATCTACCTCCCAACATCACCCTGGTGAACACCAGATCTACCTCCCAACATCACCCTGGTGAACACCAGACCTACCTCCCAACATCACCCTGGTGGACACCAGATCTACCTCCCAACATCACCCTGGTGAACACCAGATCTATCTCCCAACATCACCCTGGTGGACACCAGATCTACCTCCCAACATCACCCTGGTGAACACCAGATCTATCTCCCAACATCACCCTGGTGGACACCAGATCTACCTCCCAACATCACCCTGGTGAACACCAGATCTACCTCCCAACATCACACTGGTGGACACCAGACCTACCTCCCAACATCACACTGGTGGACACCAGATCTACCTCCCAACATCACCCCGGTGGAAAAACCAACCAAGGAGGAGGAGCTAACTTTAGCTAGCCAATTCCAACAATAACATGCCATGCAATCATTGGTGTCTGTGTTTTAGTGTGACTGCTATGTAGACCACCTGGAAAAGCACCATTCTCTACCTCAGGGGTGTATTCATTCCGGTAAACTCATCGGCATAGAAATCAGAATGAATAGAACAGGATTGAAACCTCTTAGCCTTGAAATTTGACCGGTCAATTTGACCGGAAATTTGACCGGGTACACTTGCAATGTCTGCCTAGTGTTGTCATCAAATGTAATTGTATTTGTCAGGTGCTTCGTAAACAACATGCTTCTTGGTCAGCCCACGAATGGAACAACTCAGTATAATCTGTCTCAAACCGATATGGCACAAGAGTACCATTCTGAAAATAAGGCAGGTCTACAATTTCCTCTTAGTTCTCTGACATTCTTTACTCTAATTAAATTTGATGAGGGCAGCAAATACATCCTTCAACCACGCCCACCTCGGAAGTCCCGACCTACATCCTGACTCGCGACGCGCATGAATCTACTTCCTGGATTTCAATATAAAAATAACAAAATGCATTAGTAAAAATGTACCTACAACAATAAGGAGCTGAAAAATTGTGCCGAAAAAGTCATTACAAGGATTATTGTAGTCATGGGAGACCAGAGCGGTATAATGGACTTTGACGTTACATGGGGTTTCTATGTGAAAGGCACGGGTAAAATCTGATTATTACCTCAATGCAAATAGTCAAGCAATGGCCATAACTGTCTGGTGTACTGAGAAACGATCAGTCAAGTGTTAGAAAGGACCCAGAAGTTTTTTGGGGGTGAACTTCCCTTTTAAACCGCTGTCATTTACATTATATTTTACATTTGAGTCATTTAGCAGACGCTCTTATCCAGAGCGACTTACAGTAGTGAATGCATACATTTCATTTCATGCATTTTTTTTTTTGTACTGGCCCCCCGTGGGAATCAAATCCACAACCCTGGCGTTGCAAACACCATGCTCTACCAGCTGAGCCACAGGGAAGGCTGTCCTTGCCTTATGGATACAATTGGCAGCTTAAAACTTCTTCAGGATCGGGGTCTCGTCTGCGGGACGGTTGAGCTAACGTAGGCTAATGTGATTAGCATGAGGTTGTAAGAAACAAAGAAAATTCCGAGGGCATAGACATATCTGATATGGCCAGAAAGCTTACATTCTTGTTAATCTAACTGCACTGTCCAATTTACAGTAGCCATTACAGTGAAAGAATACCATGCTATTGTTTGAGGACAGTGCACAGTTATGAACTTGAAAATGTATTAATAAACCAATTAGGCACATTTGGGCAGTCTTGATACAACATGTTGAATAGATATGCAAGATTTCACTGGATCACTCTAAAACTTTGCACATCTAGTGGCCAAAGTCTAAATTGCACCTGGGCTAGAATAATTCATTATGCCCTTTCTCTTGCATTTAAAAAACAAACAAAAAAATGGTTGCTTTTATCTTTGTATTATCTTTTACCAGATATAATGTGTTTTATTCCACTACATTCTTTTCACATTTCCATAAACTTAAATGTTTCTTTTCAAATGGTATCAAGAATATGCATATTCTTGCTTCAAGTCCTGAGCTACAGGCAGTTAGATTTGGGTATGTCATTTTTGGCGAAAATTGAAGAAAAGGGGTGGATCTTTAACACTTTTTTGGTTACTACATGATTCCATATGTTATTTCATAGTTTTGATATCTTCACTATTATTCTACAATGTAGAAAATAGTAAAAATAAAGAAAAACCCTTGAATGAGTAGGTGTGTCAACTTTTGACTGGTACTGTAAATCTATTTCAAAGTTAATATGAAAGTAATTTGTTGAATATTTTAACATCATTTGGTGAATAAATAGTCGTTATACTTACATTTCACAAAGTTATTCCTTATTCTTCTGGAAAATGTTATCCCAAGCGGGGACTCTGATTAAAAAAAAAATTTGCTGCTCTGCAAGGTGTTATGGGAAACCATCAATACATGCTAAATTCGCCCACATAGCTGATCTCAATTGCAACCATTATTGGTCACCTCATTACCGCTCCCTAAAAGGTGATGTCGGTGTGCTATCTGCAATCAACGTCTTTCAAGTCACATGTTTGCCCTCTGGTTGGTATGGTTAGGGCAACAACTTAGTCCTTTTTCAACAGACTAAGGCTGATTTATCTATTTGACAAGCATTCCGTACAATAGGAATCAAGTATTTCCTTCTTTACTACGGCAACTCTACTGTGGGAATTCACCCGACACTTTGTGTGAATGGAAACTAATGTTGGCGTAACATACTGACTTTTATTCTTTTATAAGTTTCCCATGTATGTTATCCAACAGTGTCTGGTATGGTTATTTCTTATAAAGATTGGGGGTAAAACCACTCTGGACTGTCCATATTTGAAATGCTTAACTACATAAAGTCAATCGGGGATTTAGTTATTTGTGCCAGAAGGGCTGGAATTGAAACCAACATGGTAGGTCTATATCTGTGTGCTGAAGGCAGTTGCCCTAACTGCTAGAACCAGGTTTGAACTAAATTTTGACAGTTCATTCGTAACCTTAGGATAGACTAGACACTTGTATGTTGTAGCCTAGTGGAGACCAATATATACTGCTCAAAAAAATAAAGGGAACACTTAAACAACACATCCTTGATCTGAATGAAATAAATAATCTTATTAAATACATTTTTCTTTACATAGTTGAATGTGCTGACAACAAAATCACACTAAAATAATCAATGGAAATCCAATTTATCAACCCATGGAGGTCTGGATTTGGAGTCACACTCAAAATTAAAGTGGAAAACCACACTATAGGCTGATCCAACTTTGATTCAATGTCCTTAAAACAAGTCAAAATGAGGCTCAGTAGTGTGTGTGGCCTCCACTTGCCTGTATGACCTCCCTACAACACCTGGGCATGCTCCTGATGAGGTGGCGGATGGTCTCCTGAGGGATCTCCTCCCAGACCTGGACTAAAGCATCCGCCAAGTCCTGGACAGTCTGTGGTGCAAAGTGGCGTTGGTGGATGGAGCGAGACATGATGTCCCAGATGTGCTCAATTGGATTCATGTCTGGGGAACGGGCGGGCCAGTCCATAGCATCAATGCCTTCCTCTCGCAGGAACTGCTGACACACTCCAGCCACATGAGGTCTAGCATTGTCTTGCATTAGGAGGAACCCAGGGCCAAACGCACCAGCATATGGTCTCACAAGGGGTCTGAGGATCTCATCTCGGTACCTAATGGCAGTCAGGCTACCTCTGGAGAGCACATGGAGGGCTGTGCGGCCCCCCAAAGAAATGCCACCCCACACCATGACTGACCCACCGCCAAACCGGTCATGCTGGAGGATGTTGCAGGCAGCAGAACGTTCTCCACGGCATCTCCAGACTCTGTTACGTCTGTCACGTGCTCAGTGTGAACCTGCTTTCATCTGTGAAGAGCACAGGGTGCCAGTGGCGAATTTGCCAATCCTGGTGTTCTCTGGCAAATGCCAAACGTCCTGCACGGTGTTGGGCTGTAAGCACAACCCCCACCTGTGGACGTCGGGCCCTCATACCACCCTCATGTAGTCTGTTTCTGACCGTTTGAGCAGACACATGCACATTTGTGGCCTGCTGGAGGTCATTTTGCAGGGCTCTGGCAGTGCTTCTCCTGCTCCTCCTTGCACAAAGGCGGAGGTAGCGGTCCTGCTGCTGGGTTGTTGCCCTCCTACGGCCTCCTCCACGTCTCCTGATGTACTGGCCTGTCTCCTGGTAGCGCCTCCATGCTCTGGACACTACGCTGATAGACACAGCAAACCTTCTTGCCACAGTTTGCATTGATGTGCCATCCTGGATGAGCTGCACTACCTGAGCCACTTGTGTGGGTTGTAGACTCTGTCTCATGCTACCACTAGAGTGAAAGCACCGCCAGCATTCAAAAGTGACCAAAACATCAGCCAGGAAGCATAGGAACTGAGAAGTGGTCTGTGGTCTCCACCTGCAGAACCACTCCTTTATTGGGGGTGTCTTGCTAATTGCCTATAATTTCCACCTGTTGTCTATTCCATTTGCACAACAGCATGTGAAATGTATTGTCAATCAGTGTTGTTTCCTAAGTGGACAGTTTGATTTCACAGAAGTGTGATTGACTTGGAGTTACATTGTGTTGTTTAAGTGTTCCCTTTATTTTTTTGAGCAGTGTGTATATTGTGTTATTAAGCTATATAAAACATCAGTTTTATTTTTGTACATTTGAATGTTGCAGTAGTAGGACCTAGGCCTATAGCGTTTGAGCGAGTGAGAACATTATTTTGATAGCAACCCCCTGATCCCAATGACTTGACTGCCCCCTCATGGTGAGAAAGAGAACTGCTCATTTTCAGCCACTCATGAAGCTCAGTTGAATTTCTTGATGCATCAGGAAAATTCTCCGCGACAAAAGAGGGATCAAGTTAAGATTCGACATCTGTAGTCTACACATCTATCTGGTCAGTGTCCCAAATGGCACCCTATTCCATATTTAGTGCACTACTTTTGACCAGAGCCCCATGTTCCCTGGTCAAAAGTAATACACTGATGTAAACAGGGAATAGGGTGCAATTTGGAACTCAGACCTGACTTTAGGGGATTTCATGATGATATGTGACTGTACAGTAGCAGTGTCTATAGAACATGCTCTTTGGTTTTAGCTCTGGTCTACCCTGAGTCAGTAGTCACAGCTCTCCTCCTCTCCATGCACCTGTCTTTTTCACCTCTCTGCCTCTCTTCCCTCCCTTTCTCCACCCCAGCGTGACAGGCTGTGTTCAGCTGTGTGTGTGTGTGTGTGTGTGTGTGTGTGTGTGTGTGTGTGTGTGTGTGTGTGTGTGTGTGTGTGTGTGTTTGCTTGCGCGCATTTGTGTGTTCAGTCGTGTGTGTGTTTGTTTAGTCGTATGTGTTTGAAGTTTAAAAAGCGCTGCTGATTGTTAAATGGTGATGTTGTGACAGGTGCTGAGGTGATTGTCGTTGCTGCTGAGTTTGTTTACATTCTATTGTACAGGTAGACTGGGCGGGGATAAATCAAGTGCTGAGGGTGTGTGAGGGGTTTTACGGTGAGGGTTGGGTAGGGGTTTACAGTGATGGTTGGGTAGGTGTAGGGGTTTGAGAATAGGGGTTATAAAGTGTGAGGTTTGAGTCAGGTTAGTGAGCCTTGTAGTTACGAATGGAGAAGAGGATTAGGGAGTGGTGATAGAGGGAGGAGAAGAGGATTAGGGAGTGGTGATAGAGGGAGGAGAAGGATATGCATGTTAGTATAAAGGTTAGAGGAATTTCATATAATAATAATAACTAGATGGAAACATACAAGTAAAGTTGTGGGGCTTGTTTAGCTCTTTAAAAGTTTTTTTGTGGTAGTCCAAGACGTTCAAAATGTTTTACTTTACAATTTAAAGCAAAGCAGTTGCATATAGTCAAAGTTAAATTCACTAAATTAATTGGTCTGATTATATTGATATAGTACTATATTAACCGTATTATTTTGATATACTACTATATTAACCTTATTATTTTGGATTGTGGGGTAGTTAGATCACACGTTTCCTCAGAACTAACTACACTTGGGCTACTATGCTTTTATACCCTCTCCTACTAGACTGCACTAGTATGGACTACCACATTATATGACTACTGTTATAATAGAGTACAGAAGACAAGGAGGTATTGTTGAAGTTTTAAATAAATAAACAATGTACATTTTTCACAACGTATTAGGAAAACAGCGGGATGTTCATAAAGTCCTCGCTCTCAAAATCATACTTTTTCAATAGAAAAACTAAAAAACAACAATGCTTAAACCTCATCAACAGACTGCTTTTGAGGTCTGGGAAAAATGGAATACATTTGGATTGTAGTTACTCTTTAATGCAAGTGTGTACCAGCAAGAGAACACTGTTTGGTTATTAATGTTTCTGTAGCGCTCATGTGATTGCAGAGTTTGCAAAACAAATGGCCATTAGATTGATGCAGGCTACTTTGTAATTAACATTTAATTTAGAAGTTTTTTTGGGAAAGCTTTTCTATCTCTACCAGAATAAGGTTATCATTAGCGTGATCACTAATGGCTATTGACAGTTGGTAGTCGTGATCGGAAAAAACTGAAGTGTTTTTATTATGCCTAAGTAGATGTTGGCAAAATACCTGTGTCACGTCCTGACCATAGAAAGCTGTTATTTTCTATGGTAGAGTAGGTCAGGGCATGACTGGGGCGTTGTTGTAGTTTATATTTTCTATGTGGGGTTCTAGGTTCATTTTTCTATGTTGGTGATTTGTATGATTCCCAATTAGAGGCAGCTGGTTATCGTTGTCTCTAATTGGGGATCATACTTAAGTAGAATTCTTTCCACCTGTGGGTTATGGGATATTGTTTATGTTTAGTTGCCTGTTAGCACTGCATTGCCATCACTGTTGATTTATTCTTTATTGTTTTGTATTTGGCTAAGTTTCACTTTCTAATAAATTATGTTGAACTCTACATTCGCTGCACCTTGGTCCGACCATCATTATTACGATGAACGTGACAACCTGCTGTTTATAGATCAACCAAGCTGCAGATTAGGAGCAGCGTGCGGACCGCTTCATCTTTCCCTACCCTCGCTTTGCTTGTAAAATATCATGCACATTGATAGCTTGTTAGCAAACGTTGTGGCCTATTGATTTATCATAGTAGCAGGCAAACAGGAGGCATCAGTGATCTAGATGATCAGATTGAAACATGCGACAGCTTCGCTCTATCCAATCAGAGCAGCAGGATCAACATGCAGCCCGCCCTTCTCTTTACAGACAGGAAAACTAGCCAGTTTAGTTATTTAGAGCATGGTGCACGATACTGAGAAGGAAGACGACACGCTGTTGCCTTGGCTACCTCCTTGTAGCTGCTTTCTTGGTGTTCACAGTTGTTCATCATCATTACACAATCGTTCTAAATTCAATCACCATCTTCATCCTTGTTTTTGCCTGCACTGCCCCATGCGCTCCTCTGCGTGTGTGAGTATCCATAGCAACGGCTACGTTTGGGCTGCTCAATGACGAGACATGAGAGAGCTGTTAGTTGACTTAGCTAGCTACTTTTCATCACTCTAAATTCAGACAAACAGCTGTAACTTTTGATTGGAAGCAGATCAGTCTGTTCTGATTCCAGATTTGAATAGCAGAAAAGTAGACCAAGATGTCACACCCTCTAAGTTTCTGTCTAAAGTTCTGGGGAACTGATCAAATATTCAGTTGTTTGGAAAAAGTGTATATATGTATATATATAAATCTGTGTCTACTTCTCTGCTATTCAAACCTGAAATCAGAACAAACAATCTAACACAGCTGTTTATTTAACTGCCTAAAAAATATATATGTATGATCTGTGTGTATATATACATATATTTTCTTTTTAGGCTGTTAAATAAACAGCTGTGTTAGATTGTTTGTTCTGATTTCAGGTTTGAATAGCAGAGAAGTAGACACAGATGTCATACACTCTTACTTGTTGGCAAAGTGTTCAAAACTTCAGTTGTTTATAAAAAGCTAGAGGAAATGTTGTTGACGCGGATAGTAAAACAGCTGTATCGTTTGAGCAGTATAAAATATATGTTATTATAATTTGAGATTGGAATAGCAGAGAAGTAGCAGGAAGATTTCATAAACTCTAACTTTTTGTCTAAGTTGTTGGGAAAGTGGTCAAAGTAGTTTATTTGTGACTTGTTTCAGGAAATTGGGCATATGTTTTTTGGCAGAAATATCTTCTTACACGCCATCTGTAAATATGTAAATTACTAGCCTAGTTGGTTTAGCCACGGTCTGCCATGTAGCACGCTTCCGGCTATAACATGAGCTGGTCAATATGTGTAGGAAATCCTTTCTAACACTTAAAAAAAAGATATAACATAGTATAGCTGAAAAAGTGTTGCTCTCCACTTCCTGGAGGACTGAGTTTTTAAATCAGTGGAATGCTCGGTGGAGTATAATAGCTAAGGAGATGGAGGAAATTGATTGTAAATATGCAAAGTTAGTCGAAAAGAGAAGATACAGAAGACTGTTGTATAAAACACTTGTCTCCGGATTACATCTTCAAACTAAGGGCAGTCATGGCAGTCATGACAGAGAGGGAGAAGCGTCCATCCATGTAAGATAGTCTAGCTAGCTACATTTTCAGATATTATACGTTTCAAATTTTGTCCAAAAGTTGTTCATTGCAAGTTAAAGCATATTGTTAGCTAGCTAGCTAACACTGGCTCGCTAGCTAATGTTACGTGTATGATCTGTGTAGTAATATTTTTCGTATCTCAGAGCCATTTGCATTGCTAGTTATAATCTAATGTTAGCTAGCTAGCTAACATTGAACCTGGTTGGTTAACTACCTGCAGATTCATGCAGGGTAGTAACGTTATGAGTTGGGATTATAGTTCATTATTTAGCTAGATAGCCAGCTACAAGCCTAAACAAAAGACTTCACTATGAGAGTAACCATTTCACAACACCTTCTGGATCCTGTGCATGTGACAAATAAACTTTGTCAAATCAGTTTTATTTAATATAGTATGTGTTTACCAGAGATGGTAATGTGAAGAACTAACAAAACATTAGTTAACTAGCTAACAAGCTAGAAACGAACCAAAACATTGTTTAGAAAGTTGCTTTTAGTTGCCTGGTTTGCTAGATTGACAGATACTAAATACATTTTGAAACGGGTGGGTTTATTGGTGTTAAAATACACTAGTTATGCTATTTTGAACCACCAGGCTGCTGACTTCATCCAGCCTGTAGTTTTTGTGTTTATACTTTTTCATAACGACAACGACAAGTTTGATGTTGGACGACAATAGAATGTTCATGATATCACTGCGACAACTGTCGATAGACGTAGTATAAACCAGCCTTTAGTCTTGTTTAATACATGACCTCATGTGAATCCTTAAAGAGATGAGTGGGGCTAAGGCTTAAGAGGGTGTGAATGATGCTGAATGGGTGTAGATAAAGAAGAGCTCTCCAGTAGGGTTACCAAAACTTTAAAGGGACATTTTCTCAAAAGTGAGGTTGCAAGTTTATCAAGTTTCAAAGCAGAATTACTTTCCCATTGTTCCTAAACTGTAATGTATGATATACCATTTTCTAACTCTGAGTCTCTACTTTTTTGCTAAATAAGACCGAATCGAGCCGGTCGGTCACATTGTGTCAAAAGTGACATTGTTTACAGTGAATAGAATGTTGGAAGTGATGATGTCACAATGGGGCCTTTAGAATGTTGAGTAAATCCCATGAAAGTGGATGGAGGACAAAAAGCATAGTTTAAAAAGTATTAAAGATATCAGAAAGTTCTGTTCATAGAACTTAATACAGACCAGTCGACACATTATTTAGTTTGAATGGAGTTTCTAGCTTAAACAGTGTATGACGAGTAACATGCTAGACAATAATTGTAACGTGTATGCTGTCAGGAAGCAAGTACAGGGAGTGCAAATTTAATAATAAGAAATAGAACATAGTACAAAACACGAAAAGCATGCAGACATGAAACAGAGTCAATAAGGCCTGAGGAAAGAACCAAAGGGAGTGTCAGATATAGGGGAGGTAATCAGGAAGGTGATGGAGTCCAGGTGAGTGTCACGAGGCGCAGATGTGCGAAACGATGGTGGCAGGTGTGCGTAATGACGAGACAACTGGCAACAAAGAGCGCCGGAGAGGAGCGGGAGTAGACGTGTCAATAATAAGAAGTGTGTTGAAGATTTAAAGTGGGGGCTCTTTTTTTCGCGAGTCCCATTAATAATAATTATTATTATAATGGATCGAGGGCAGAGGGGTGTGTGCAGGAGTTATATGGGTGTGTAACTCTCCGCTCATCCTCTCTCAATATAGTGAAAGTGTAACCATGTATGTGACTAGTATTCACGAGCCTGTGATTGTGTTCGTGCGTCTGTGAGCGTGTTTGTGCATGTGTCTGTGAGTGCATGTGTGTGTGTGTGTGCATGCATGTGTGTGTGTGAGAGTCTTTAGATAATGAATGACTCTGCTTGGTGATGAATGTGACCTTCATCAGCTGAAACATTCTTCCTCTGCTTCACTGAGACCTGGACAGGAGGAGCCAGAGACTGGGCCGCCGTGTCCCAAATGGCACCCTAATCCCTTTACAATCCACTACTTTTGACCAGGTCCCATAGGGTTAAAGGTAGTGCACTAAATAGGGAATAGAGTGCCATTTGGGATGCACGCTCTGGTTTATGGTAATTTAGCATACTTCAACATGTTAATCATCAACCCAACGTTCTTAGTCACGTTTTGTGACAGTAATTTGTTTCCATATCAACAAACTGAACAAAACTCAGCATCATTTTGAATACAAGACTAAACTCACTATCCCAGACCCTTAGTTTATGGCTGTTTAGCAGCCCCTTAGTTTATGGTTGTTTAGCAGCCCCTTAGTTTATGGCTGTTTAGCCTCTTAGTTTATGGTTGTTTAGCAGCCCCTTAGTTTATGGCTGTTTAGCCTCTTAGTTTATGGCTGTTTAGCCTAGACCCTTAGTTTATGGCTGTTTAGCCTCTTAGTTTATGGCTGTTTAGCCTAGACCCTTAGTTTATGGCTGTTTAGCCTAGACCCTTAGTTTATGGCTGTTTAGCCTAGACCCTTAGTTTATGGCTGTTTAGCCTAGACCCTTAGTTTATGGCTGTTTAGCCTAGACCCTTAGTTTATGGCTGTTTAGCCTAGACCCTTAGTTTATGGCTGTTTAGCCTAGACCCTTAGTTTATGGTTGTTTAGCAGACCCTTAGTTTATGGCTGTTTAGCCTAGACCCTTAGTTTATGGCTGTTTAGCCTAGACCCTTAGTTTATGGCTGTTTAGCCTAGACCCTTAGTTTATGGCTGTTTAGCCTAGACCCTTAGTTTATGGCTGTTTAGCCTAGACCCTTAGTTTATGGCTGTTTAGCCTAGACCCTTAGTTTATGGCTGTTTAGCCTAGACCCTTAGTTTATGGCTGTTTAGCCTAGACCCTTAGTTTATGGTTGTTGAGCCTAGACCCTTAATTTATGGTTGTTTAGCATAATTACAGAAAGTAGCTGTCACAGTTGTCGTAGGGTTGAGACCAAGACGCAGCGGGAAAATGTACACTCATCTTCTTTTATTAAAGTGAAGAAGGAAAAAACACAAAAAAACGTATACAAAACACAAAACGAACTTGACAGTCTTGTCAGGCAAACATAGCTAAACAAGAACAATCTCCCACAAAATACTAACACAAACACATACCTATTTATAGGACCCTCAATCAGAGGCAACTAGAAAACACCTGCCTCCAATTGAGAGTCCAACCCCCAATTAACTAAACATAGAGATACAAAATAACTAGACTAAACATAGAAATACATAAACATAGAACAGTGCCCAAAACCTGGAATAATAAATCAAACACCCAACTACTAACACAACCAGCCCGAACCACATAAAACAAATACCCCCTGCCACGTCCTGACCAAACTACAATAACAAATAACCCCTTTTACTAGTCAGGACGTGACAGTGGCTAGCTGCGTTTATATTTTCTTACAATGGCTTGAATGCATTGATTGTTAGTAACTCTGGATAATAGCGTCTTCTAAATCACTAAAATATTAAATGTACATGTGAATCATAAACTACTCAATGGATTTTTCATTAAATGCACTTTTACCAATTTTAAAGTAAATCTGGTGAAGCATAATTTTGAATACAAGACTAAACTCACTGGCCCATCCACTGAGTGAGCTATATATTCACATAGAAAATCTGAAGTTTTTAAAGGTCTGATTTCCTCATTATAGCTGTGAAACGTTTCCTCATAACATGGGGCTACGTCCCAAATGGTGCCCTATTCCTTATGGGATCTGGGATCAAAAGTAGTGCACTATATAGGGAATAGGGTGCCATTTGGGACACCGACATGCAGACTGTTTGGTTAGTCATATGAACAGGAGGCAGGTGCTGAGCACTGATATGTTTCTTATCATGGAGCTTCCTCCTCCAGGCCCATCACAAGCCACAGCACACCATCACACATCACAGCTCAGCCCTGGTAGAGGAGGAGAAGAGGAATGGAGGAGGAGGAGGAGGTGGTTGGAGGAGGAGGGATGGAGGAGGAGGATTGAGGGAATCTCATTCGTCTAGGAGATATAGGAAGAGAGGAAGAGAGAGAGCGTTCTGGAATCCTTCCAGCAAATGTTATTGTTGATGTTGTTGTTGTGACAACTAAATAAGAGAAGGTTAAATAAGAGCTGCGATCACAACAGAAACAAAAACAACAACAGCACTTAGACAGCAGACAAAAACAAAATGTCTTCTTCTTAGAAAACTCCTAACTAGTCTATTCTAAAGGTTCTCCTTATTTGTATTTGTCTGTGGTTGTTTATTAGGATCTCTTCCATCCCATTGCCTAATCTTCCAAGAGTCTTTAAAAGACTAGATGAATGACATGCAATAAAACCAAAGCCTAATTAAGAGTACGTCTGAATGGTAGATTTTACAGCTAGTTAGAAAGAGTTAGAATCTACGATATCTTACTCAGACTACGTCCAAGTCTTATATTCCTCAACCCACTGGGTGCCTCAGCATTTTACTGCACATTTCATTAAGAATGACCAGGAGGTACAAGGCGACATTTACAATCTAACGATGAGAGCGGTGTGTGTGTGTGTGTGTGTGTGTGTGTGTGTGTGTGTGCTTAATTAAGAAATAGCAGGATACATCAGCCACCACCCCCTTGCTCACTGTTCCAGCTTATTTCATGCTCCCCTGAGCCCCTGTCACGCACGCACGCACGCACGCATCTCTATATCCAGAAACCTCTAAATGTTGGCGTTAGCGCAAGCTAATTTACAAAACAAGATGTGACAGAAGCTTTATGTTTGAGTCATGTTTTGACAGCTAACAAAACCTCCTGCCAAAACCATAGACATGTGTCACAAATGGCACCCTATTCCCATTATAGTCCATAGGGCTCTGGTCAAAAGTAGTGCACTATAAAGGGAACATGGTGCCATTTGGGACTAATCCCAGGTCTTTCAAGTCGAAGGTTGAGTGTTCCTGTAACTAATAGATGATGAAAACTTTAGCTTATTACTTTTGACTGCGCTGGTTTGTACTGGTACAGTGAAAGGAATGAAATACCACTTCAAACAGACAGACAATTACTGTTCCATCTGAGAGAAACAGAGGAGAGGAGAGAGCATATCTGAATACTCCGTCTGTTTCATAGTTACCCCTCCATGCTTACCATAACCAATGTCACCAAATGTTAACTCTAGATGTTAATGCAGAACCATAAGGAAGGTGTGGTTTCACATCTATGTCCATTGACAATTACTATTGCAACAGCTGCAGGTTAGTTTGCTTTTAAAGTGGTAACCTCCTTCTCAGAGAACCCACAGTGTGGTTTACCTTTATCTAATAGATTAAATATGGGGCCTAACTGTCCAAGATATAATTTATACATAACTACCTCATTCAATTACATGATATTCAGTAATAAAACACTAACATGATATTCAGTAATAAAACACTAACATGATATTCAGTAATAAAACACTAACATGATAGTCAGAAATAAAACACTAACTTATGATATGACTTAATATTCAGTAATAAAACACTAATTTATATGACGTGATTTTCAGTAATAAAACACTAACTTATGATATGACGTGATAGTCAGTAATAAAACACTAACTTATGATAAGACTTAATATTCAGTAATAAAACACTAACTTATGATATGACTTAATATTCAGTAATAAAACACTAACTTATGATATGACGTGATAGTCAATAATAAAACACTAACTTATGATATGACTTAATATGCAGTAATAAAACACCCGAGAGATTTGAAAGGCGGTTTCATGAATATGTGATGCTCACAAGATTATTTACATATTCTCGGTCAGGTGTCACCATAGCAACTCGTTGAGCAATGAGCAGGTCTGCTTTTTATTATAGAAGATCTAAGAGCCTGAGGGGAGAGGAGAGGTAGAGAGAGGAGAGGTGGAGGGAGAGAGGAGCGGTGGAGATAGGAGAGGTGGAGGGAGAGAGGAGAGGTGGAGGGAGAGAGGAGCGGTGGAGATAGGAGAGATGGAGAGGTGGTGGGAGTGAGGAGCGGTGGAGATAGGAGAGGTGGAGGGAGAGAGGAGAGGTGGTGGGAGAGAGGAGAGGTGGTGGGAGAGAGGAGAGGTGGAGAGACAGAGGAGAGGTGGAGGGAGAGAGGAGAGGTGGAGAGACAGAGGAGAGGTGGAGGGAGAGAGGAGAGGTGGAGGGAGAGAGGAGAGGTGGAGAGGTGGAGGGAGAGAGGAGCGGTGGAGATAGGAGAGGTGGAGGGAGTGAGGAGAGGTGGAGAGAGGAGAGGTGGAGGGAGAGAGGAGAGGTGGAGGGAGAGAGGAGAGGTGGAGAGAGGAGAGGTGGAGGGAGAGAGGAGAGGTGGAGAGACAGAGGAGAGGTGGAGGGAGAGAGGAGAGGTGGAGAGACAGAGGAGAGGTGGAGGGAGAGAGGTGAGGTGGAGAGAGGGAGAGAGGAGAGGTGGAGGGAGAGAGGAGCGGTGGAGATAGGA
Organism: Salmo trutta; assembly: GCF_901001165.1. NCBI lineage: Eukaryota > Metazoa > Chordata > Actinopteri > Salmoniformes > Salmonidae > Salmo > Salmo trutta. Next base: position 32,402,894 of record NC_042969.1, on the reverse strand, counting down.
GAGGTGGAGGGAGTGAGGAGAGGTGGAGAAAGGAGAGGTGGAGGGAGAGAGGAGAGGGGGAGAGAGGAGAGGTGGAAGTAGAGAGGAGAGGTGGAGGGAGAGAGGAGAGGTGGAGAGAGGAGAGGTGGAAGTAGAGAGGAGAGGTGGAGGGAGAGAGGAGAGGTGGTGGGAGAGAGGAGAGGTGGTGGGAGAGAGGAGAGTTGGAGAGACAGAGGAGAGGTGGAGGGAGAGAGGAGAGGTGGAGAGAGAGAGGAGAGGTGGAGAGAGAGAGGAGAGGTGGAGGGTGAGAGGAGAGGTGGAGAGAGAGAGGAGAGGTGGTGGAGGGGTGATGAATAACTGTTTGTACTGTATAGACCTCTGGGTCTGCATCCAACAACATCCATTTCTGTCTCTCGTTTTCGCTTTCTTTCTTGTGCTACATCTCTCTACACTCGTTCTCTTGTATTCTGTTCTCTCCATCTCTCTTTCTCATTTTCTCTATCTTTCTTATGCTACATCTCTACAATCATTCTCTTGTATTCTGTTCTCTCTCTCTTTCTTTCTCTCTTTTCTCCTTCCATCTGCCTCTGTCTCTCTGCCTCTGTCTCTCTGCCTCTGTCTCTCTGCCTCTGCCTCTGTCTCTTTCCCTGTCTCTGTTCTCTGTCTCTGGTTCTCTCTCTGTCTGTCTCTCTGTTTCTCTGTCTCTCTGTTTCTGTCTCTCTGTCTCTCTGTCTCTATCTTTTGTACGCATACTCCCTCTACCAATCCAAACGCATTCTCAAATCCCCCAAGGCTCTTCTAAAGTAAATAAGCAAACACAGAATTATGTGTTGCCGTTTGTCACATCAATTTGATTTGGGGTTTCTTTAAAACACAGTTTTTGTTGGCAAATAACATTGTCCCGTGCGTGTACAAATACGCACACAGACACTCACACACATGCAGAGTCGTATCTCCTCTGACGTAATGAAGTCATGGTATTTCTCTCCTTCAGATTCTAATCCATACACATGGCAGCTCACTAAAGGAGTCCATCATTGATTTATGAGCGCAGAGGTGTGTTCGTGTTTGTGAGTGTGTGTGTGGTGTGTGACCAAGACAGTTTGGCACCTCACTAAGTCTGTCTGTCTTTCTATCACTCTCTCTTGTACAGGGCGGTAGGTAGCCTAGCGGTTAAGGGCATTGGACCAGTAACTGAAAGGTTACTGGTTTGAATCCCCAAGCTGATTAGGTGAAAAATCTGTTGATGTACCCTTGAGCAAGGCACTTAACCCTAATTGCTGCTGTAAGTCATTCTGGATAAGAGCTTCTGCTAAAATGTTAAAAACTATATATATATTTTATTTTGGGCATTTACCCTCTGTTCCTTTTTTCTCTTTTTCTGTGTGTGTGTATGTGTGTGTGTGCGTGCATAAGTGTGTGTGTGCGTTCATCCGTCTGCCGCTTAGACAGCCAAAAACAGTGCTGATTCAGAAGGCTGAAGGTCTACGGAGTGACAGAGAAAGAAAGATAACTAATCGAGCTAATCTTCACTTTTTAAATTCAAATTAATCCAGAAAGTCTATTTATATTTTCAGCTTTATCACCTGAATCCCTTTATCCAAATCTATCTTCTAACAATCCCTTCCTCTTTAATGAAAAGAGTAGACGTCTGAAACAAAGTCCTGTGAAGCTATTACGGGTTCGTCCCACATGGCACCGTATTCCCTATGTAGTGCACTACTTTTGACCAGAACCATAGGGCTCTAGACAAAAGTAGTGCACTACATAGGGAATGGGATACAATTTGGGACGAACTCTTAATAGCTTCATTAGCTTGGTGATTAGAGCGAGAAAACAAAATGAAAAAAAGAACAGAGTCACCCAGCGTGACAGATCTCCTCATTACAGGACGTTGTAGTGACATGGATGAGCTTGTGATGCTGATCCATTTAAAGAAAATGTCACCCTGTATATACTCAGATAACACCCACTCTGTTCCTGCATCCCAAATACACCCTATTCCCTTTATAGTGCACTTTACCAGACAAGGGCTCTGGTCGAAAGTAGGGCACTGTATAGGGAATTGGGCCATTTGGGACACAAACCTTTGACAATTCCCAATTGGCTGATGGACTGCATTGGGCATGCTTTTTAATCAGTCAAGAAAAAGAAAAATCTGGACAGAAGAAACATGCCTCTAATGCGAAATGTAATCCAGATTTATCTAAACCAGGAAGTTGTAATGTGAAATGTAATCTAGCTTTATGTAAACCAGGAAGTTGTAATGTGAAATGTAATCTTGCTTTATCTAAACCAGGAAGTTCCACTTAGATCTGCCTGGTAGCACTCTCTAAGACCTGGCCAAGATTCAGAAGGACTTCAGAGCAATTTCCCCATAAAGACATCTTCCTGTGCTTACATGCATACGGTTTTAATGGAACGTCTAGCAAAGCATAGCAGTGCTTGAAAAATACAGCATCGTCCTTTTGTACTGCACAGGTATCTCTCTCTCTCTCTCTCTCTCTCTCTCTCTCTCTCTCAAAGGATAGGATGAGGAAAGGGTCTGGAGGAAAGGGGAGGAGGAGTAAAGACAGACAGAGAGAGGTGGAATAGAGTAGGGCCAAGAGAAGAAAGGGAGAGAGAGCAGGAAAGTACAGTAGAACCAAAAGGAGGACGTGGAGAGTGAGAGTTGGAGAAATGATCAAATATACAGATTACAATTGGTTATACTTAAACTCTTTAAAATCATCCTTAGCTCTGGCATCTTCCCCAATATCTGGAACCAAGGACTGATCACCCCAATCCACAAAAGTGGAAACAAATTTGACCCCAATAACTACTGTGGGATATGCGTCAACAGCAACCTTAGGGAAATCCTCTGCATTATCATTAACAGCAGACTCGTACATTCCCTCAGTGAAAACAATGTACTGAGCAAATGTCAAATTGGCTTTTTACCAAATTATCGTACAACAGACCACGTATTCACCCTACACACAATTGACAAACAAAGGCAAAGTCTTCTCATGCTTTGTTGATTTAAAAAAAGACTTCAACTCAATTTGGCATGAGGGTCTGCTATACAAATTGATGGAAAGTGGTATTGGGGAAAAAACATACAATATTATAAAATCCATGTACACAAACAACAAGTGAGCAGTTAAAAAAGGCATAAAAACACATGTCTTCTCAACAGGGCCGTTGGGTGAGACAGGGATGCAGCTTAAGCCCCACCCTCTTCAATATATATATCAACAAATTGGCGAGGGCACTAGAAAAGTCTGCAGCACATGGCCTCACCCTACTAGAATCTGAAGTTAAATATCTTCTGTTTGCTGATGATCTGGTGCTTCTGTCACCAACCAAGGAGGGCCTACAGCAGCACCTAGATCTTCTGCACAGGTTCAGTCAGACCTGGGCCCTGACAGTAAATCTCAGTAAGACCAAAATAATGGTGGAACAAAAAAGGTCCAGTTGCCAGGACCACAAATACAAATTCCATATAGACAACATTCCCCAGAGCACACAAAATACTATACATACCTCGGCCTAAACATCAGCGCCACAGGTAACTTCCACAAAGCTGTGAACGATCTGAGAGACAAGGCAAGAAGGGCATTCTATGCCATCAAAAGGAACATAAAATTTGACATACCAATTAGGATCTGGCTAAAATACTTGAATCAGTTATAGAACCCATTGCCCTTTATGGTTGTGAGGTCTGGGGTCTGCTCACCAACCAAGAATTCACAAAATGGGACCAAATTTGAGACTCTGCATGCAGATTTCTGCAAAAATATCCTCAGAGTACAACGTAAAACACCAAATAATGCATGCAGAGCAAAATTAGGCCGATACCCTGCTAATTATCAAAATCCAGAAAAGATCTGTTCAATTCTACAATCACCTAAAAGGATGTGATTCCCAAAACCTTCCATAACAAATCCATCACCTACAGAGAGATGAACCTGGAGAAGAGTCCCCAAGCAAGCTGGTCATGGGGCTCTGTTCACAAACACAAACAGACCCCACAGAGCCCCAGGACAGCAACACAATTAGACCAAACCAAATCATGAGAAAACAAAAAGATAATTACTTGACACATTGGAAAGAATTAACAAATAACTGAGCAAACTAGAATGCTGTTTGTCCCTAAACAGAGAGTACACAGTGGCAGAATACCTGACCACTGTGATCGACCCAAAATTAAGGAAAACTTTGACTATGTACAGACTCAGTGAGCATAGCCTTGCTATTAAGAAAGGCCGCCGTAGGCAAACCTGGCTCTCAAGAGAGACAGGCTATGTGCACACTGCCCACAAAATGAGGTGGAAACTGAGCTGCACTTTCTAACCTCCTGCCCAATGTATGACCATATTAGAGACACATATTACCCTCAGATTACACAGATCCACAAAGAATTTAAAAACAAATCTGATTTTGATAAACCCCCATATCTACTGGGTGAAATACCACAGTGTGCCGTCACAGCAGCAAGATTTGTGATCTCTTGCCACAAGAAAATGGCAACCAGTGAAGAACAAACACAATTGTAAATACAACCCATATTTATGCTTATTTATTTTCCCTTTTGTACTTTAACCATTTGTACATTGTTACAACACTGTATATATACACTGTACATAACATGACATTTGTAATGTCTTTATTATTTTGGTCCTTCTGTGAGTATTTTTATCATTTTTATTGTTTATTTCACTTTTGTATGTTTTCTACTTCACTTGCTTAGCAATGTTAACTCAACAACTGAGACATAAACTGAACAAGTTCCACAGACATGTGAAAGTGAAGTGAAATCTAGAATTGGCTTCCTATTTCGCAACAAAGCATCCTTCACTCATGCTGCCAAACATACCCTCGTAAAACTGACCATCCTACCGATCCTCGACTTCGGCGATGTCATTTACAAAATAGCCTCCAATACACTACTCAACAAGCTGGATGCAGTCTATCACAGTGCCATCCGTTTTGTCACCAAAGCCCCATATACAACCCACCACTGCGACCTGTATGCTCTCGTTGGCTGGCCTTCACTTCATAATCGTCGCCAAACACATTGGCTCCAGGTCATCTACAAGACCCTGCTAGGTAAAGTCCCCCCTTATCTCCGCTCACTGGTCACCATAGCAGCACCCACCTGTAGCACGCGCTCCAGCAGGTATATCTCTCTGGTCACCCCTAAAGCCAACTCCTCCTTTGGTCGTCTCTCCTTCCAGTTCTCTGCTGCCAATGACTGGAACGAACTACAAAAATCTCTGAAACTGGAAACACTTATCTCCCTCACTAGCTTTAAGCACCAGCTGTCAGAGCAGCTCACAGATCACTGCACCTGTACATAGCCCATCTATAATTTAGCCCAAACTACTACCTCTTCCCCTACTGTATTTATTTATTTTATTTATTTTGCTCCTTTGCACCATATTATTTAGATTTGAACTTTGAACTTTCTTCAAACTACAAATCTACCATTCCAGTGTTTTTCTTGCTATACTTTATTTACTTTGCCACCATGGCATTTTTTTGCCTTTACCTCCCTTATCTCACATCATTTGCTCACATTGTATATAGTCTTATTTTTTTCTACTGTATTATTGATTGTATGTTGTTTACTCCATGTGTAACTCTGTGCTGTTGTATGTTGTCGAACTGCTTTGCTTTATCTTGGCCAGGTCGCAATTGTAAATGAGAACTTGTTCTCAACTTGCCTACCTGGTTAAAAAAAGAAAAAAAAAGAAAAAAAAAACATGTGACTAGCAGAAATGGAATAATGTGTCCCTGAACAAAGGGGGGGGTCAGGTCAAAATAAAAAGTAACTATCTGGTGTGGCCACCAGCTGCATTAAGTACTGCAGTGCATCTCCTCCTCATGGACTGCACCAGATTTGCCAGTTCTTGCTGTGAGATGTTACCCCACTCTTCCACCAAGGCACCTGCAAGTTCCCGGACATTTCTGGGGGGAATGGCTCTAGCCCTCACCCTCCGATCCAACAGGTCCCAGACGTGCTCAATGGGATTGAGATCCGGGCTCTTCGCTGGCCATGGCAGAACACTGACATTCATGTCTTGCAGGAAATCATGCATAGAATGAGCAGTTAGTCTGGTGGCATTGTCATGCTGGAGGGTCATGTCAGGATGAGCCTGCAGGAAGGGTACCACATGAGGGAGGAGGATGTCTTCCCTGTAACGCACAGCGTTGAGATTGCCTGCAATGACAACAAGCTCAGTCCGATGATGCTGCGACGTACCGCCCCAGACCATGACGGACCCTCCACCTCCAAATCGGTCCCGCTCCAGAGTACAAGCCTCGGTGTAATGCTCATTCCTTCGATGATAAACCCTAATCCGACCATCACCACTGGTGAGACAAAACCCCGACTCGTCAGTGAAGAACACTTTTTGCCAGTCCTGTCTGGTCCAGCGACGGTGGGTTTATGCCCATAGGCGACGTTGTTGCCAGTGATGTCTGGTGAGGACCTGCCTTACAACAGGCCTACAAGCCCTCAGTCCAGCCTCTCTCAGCCTATTACGGACAGTCTGAGCACTGATGGAGGGATTGTGCGTTCCTGGTGTGACTTGGGGTGGCAGGTAGCCTAGTGGTTAGAGCGTTGGACTAGTAACCGAAAGGTTGCTAGATCTGAATCCCTGAGCTGACAAGGTATAATCTGTTGTTTTGCCCCTGAACCCGGCAGTTAACCCACTGTTGCTAGGCCGTCATTAAAAATAAGAATTTGCTCTTAACTGACTTGCCTAGTTAAATAAAGGTAAAATAAAAATAAAAATGTGCAGATGTTGTTACACGTGGTCTGCACTGCGAGGACAATCAGCTGTCCGTCCTGTCTCCCTGTAGCACTGTCTTAGGTGTCTCACAGTACGGACATTGTAATTTATTGCCTGCCCACATCTGCAGTCCTCATGCCTCCTTGCAGCATGCCTAAGGCAAGTTTACGCAGATGAGCAGGGACCCTGGGCATCTTTCTTTTGGTGTTTTTCAGAGTCAGTAGAAAGGCCTCTTTAGTGTCCTAAGTTTTCATAACTGTGACCTTAAATAGTCTACCGTCTGTAAGCTGTTAGTGTCTTAACGACTGTTCCACAGGTGCATGTTCATTCATTGTTTATGGGTCATTGAACAAGTATGGGAAACAGTGTTCAAACCCTTTACAATGAAGATTGGTGAAGTTATTTGGATTTTTTCAAATTATCTTTGAAAGACAGGGTCCTGAAAAAATGACATTTCTTTTTTTGCTTGTTTCCCATGCCAATAAAGCCCCTTGAATTGAATTGAGAGTGAGAGGTGAAGAGAGGGATAGTTGAAGAGAGATACAGGGAGAAGTGCAGAGGTGAAGAGAGAGAGAGGTAGAGCGAAGAAGAGAGGGAGAAATTAAGAGAGGGAGAGGTGAAGAGGTAGAGGTGAAGAGGTAGAGAGGTGAAGAGAAGAAGAGAGAGAGGTGGAGAGAGGGAGAGGTGAAGAGAGGGAGAGGTGGAAAGGTGATGAGAGGGAGAGGAGGAGAGAGGGAGCGATGGAGAGGTGGAGAGAGAAGTGAAGAGAGGGAGAGCAGGAGGGGGGAAAGGGGGAGAGATGATGAGAACTAGAGGTGGAGAGAGGTGGAGAGAGGTAGAGAGAGAGGGAGAGGTAGAGAGAGGGAGAGTTGGTTGGATGTAGAAGACAGGAATCTAACAGAGATCACACTGGTAGGCTTGATCCCTTAAATGTTCTTTCTCCCAGTGGCCCCACACAGGCTTTGATGGGTCTCTAACAGATGTGTGTAATACACCTTAGCACAGCCTGTCTGCAGCCAAGACAGTGGGGAAACTCACCGGCTACAAGGGAATGCATGTGTTGACACACACACACACACACACACACACACACACACACACACACACACACACACACACACACACACACACACACACACACACACACACCGCTACTGTAACATGTAGGTGACTGCTCCTCAGCAGGCAGGCTGGCTCCACTTCTCCCTGTGAAGTCAGACTGGCTGAATGTTATACTCTGTAATACTTTGGTTGAATTGAACAGAATAACTACAGTACAGTATGAATCAGGTCATAATATGTACATCAGGTAATACTTGAACCTACTTCAAAGACCAGATGTTCTAACCGCTTGGCTAAAGGCTAAGCCTTTACCACTATGGGACAATAGTTTTAATACTATTGACTGCATCACAAATATAACACTATTCCTTCTATAGTGTACAACATCTGACCAGAACCCTTTTCTTTTGGGGCCCTGGTGGAGGAATACACTAGAATAAGGTACCGTTTAGAACACATTCTTAGAATGGAAGACTTTAGGGAAAAGATCTGTTGGAGAAGGCTTCTCTTCAATCACAGTGTGATGGATGTACTACTACTACTGCTTATTAATCCCTGTCTATTCAAGTCTTATCTCTAGCTGTGTTCTGGTAACAAACTACCAATGGATTATTGCACTACTTCAGGTACCAGCAAGGTATTGATTGAGTCCCAAATGACACCATATTCCCTACATATGGGATCTTGACAAAAGTAGTGTACTATATAGGAAATAGGGTGCCATCTCAGATGCATGCGTTGACTCATTCTGTTGTGGAAGAACAGGTACCTGTCTTATCTCTAGACCAGGTTGTGTTCTACCTACCTGTCTTATCTCTAGACCAGGTTGTGTACAACCTACCTGTCTTATCTCTAGACCAGGTTGTGTTCTACCTACCTGTCTTCTCTAGACCAGGTTGTATTCTACCTACCTGTCTTATCTCTAGACCAGGTTGTGTTCTACCTACCTGTCTTATCTCTAGACCAGGTTGTGTTCTACCTACCTGTCTTCTCTAGACCAGGTTGTATTCTACCTACCTGTCTTATCTCTAGACCAGGTTGTGTTCTACCTACCTGTCTTCTCGCTAGACCAGGTTGTGTTCTACCTACCTGTCTTATCTCTAGACCAGGTTGTGTTCTACCTACCTGTCTTCTCGCTAGACCAGGTTGTGTTCTACCTACCTGTCTTCTCTAGACCAGGTTGTGTTCTACCTACCTGTCTTATCTCTAGACCAGGTTGTGTTCTACCTACCTGTCTTCTCGCTAGACCAGGTTGTGTTCTACCTACCTGTCTTATCTAGACCAGGTTGTGTTCTACCTACCTGTCTTATCTCTAGACCAGGTTGTGTTCTACCTACCTGTCTTATCTCTAGACCAGGTTGTGTTCTACCTACCTGTCTTCTCTAGACCAGGTTGTGTTCTACCTACCTGTCTTATCTAGACCAGGTTGTGTTCTACCTACCCGTCTTATCTCTAGACCAGGTTGTGTTCTACCTACCTGTCTTATCTCTAGACCAGGTTGTGTTCTACCTACCTGTCTTATCTAGACCAGGTTGTGTTCTACCTACCTGTCTTATCTCTAGACCAGGTTGTGTTCTACCTACCTGTCTTATCTCTAGACCAGGTTGTGTTCTACCTACTTGTCTTATCTAGACCAGGTTGTGTTCTACCTACCTGTCTTCTCTAGACCAGGTTGTGTTCTACCTACCTGTCTTCTCTAGACCAGGTTGTGTTCTACCTACCTGTCTTATCTAGACCAGGTTGTGTTCTACCTACCTGTCTTATCTCTAGACCAGGTTGTGTTCTACCTACCTGTCTTATCTCTAGACCAGGTTGTGTTCTACCTACCTGTCTTATCTCTAGACCAGGTTGTGTTCTACCTACCTGTCTTCTCTAGACCAGGTTGTGTTCTACCTACTTGTCTGAAGGGGGCAAGGAGGATAATCTACATCTCTCTGAGGTCATTCCAGATACTCACACACACAGTCCATCACGTCACACACACACACGCACGCACGCACACACGCATACAGATCTGTTTCACTGTCTGTTGCCAGTTCGTCTTGTTTTGTCAGGTCTTACCAGCGTGTTTCCCGTGTCTCCTATTCTCAAGTTTTGTTTTTCTAGTCTTCCTGGTTCCAACCTTTCTGCCTGTCCTAACTCTGAGCCCGCCTGCAGTTCTGTCCCTGATTGACTCTGCTTTGGACTACGAACCCCTGCCTGCCCTCGACCTGCCCTTTGACTGCCCCTTTGTTATAGTAAATAGTCTGAGAACCGAACTGTCCGCCTCCTGTGTCTGTATCTCGGTCATATCCTGAGTCGTGATACTACAAACTGGCCATGACTGACCCAGCAGACTAAGAGCAGCTCCGCAACACTGTCTCCCTCCTAGGAGCCACCACACGAGGAGTTACTTCATAACCTTGTGGAGGGACTCCACACCTTGGCGGAATGCCATGACCATGCCTTCAATGCATTGTTGGAACAATTCCATGGACTATCTACTAGGCATCAAGACACAACGGTAACCTTCCAGACTCCCAGTCTAACCCTAACCCTAACCTTCAGGACTTCCAGTCTAACCCTAACCTTCCAGACTCCCAGTCTAACCCTAACTCTAACCTTCAGGACTTCCAGTTTAACCCTAACCCTAACCCTCCAGACTCCCAGTCTAACCCTAACCCTCCAGACTCCCAGTCTAACCCTAACCATAACCTTCAGGACTTCCAGTCTAACCCTAACCCTAACCTTCCAGACTCCCAGTCTAACCCTAACCCTAACCCTGTCTAACCCTAACCCAATCTAACCCAAAGCCTAACCTTCCAGACTCCCAGCAACCTTACTACAAGCTGTGTTTCTGCCTAGCCTACCCCAGCTTCCCGAGAACCCCGTTTACCTCTTCGGAGCGCTCCGCTGAGGATCCTGGAACCCCTGAGCCCACCTGCTGTTCTGTCCCTGATTGACTCGGATAACGAACCTCTGCATGTCCTTTGACTGCCCCTTAGTTCAATTCTGACTATTTATTATAACAATCTGCCTCCTGTGTCTGTATCTGGGTCATATCCTGAGTTGTAATACACACATACACAAGCACATCTAAAGACATCAGCGGCCAGGCGACAGGGCAACAGATAGTTTGTTGATAGTGTGAACCTCTGTAGAGCATCTACAGATGGACTATCGGGACTATCCAAATAACGTTTGACCGGGAACTCTTCTGCAGAATCATCATTAGTAGGACCTCAATGGCAGCCAGCGTATGTTCCCTGTCATGTACTAGACACACATCTGGACTTGGGGACACACACACACATTCACAGTCCCTGTGCTATAAAGCCATTGTGATGAGAGAAGGTATCAGAGTGGTTTGTTTTGCTGCCAGATCACAAATCATTGGCTGGGATTGTGGCCCAAATGTCACCGTTTCCTATGTAGTGCACTACTTTTGAACAGGTCCCATAGGGCTCTGGTTAACAGTAGTGAACTATACAGTACATGGAATAGGGTGCCATTCAGGACACTGCTCTGTTCTCTCCTGGCAATGCAGGTGCTTTCTGCTCTCCTGGGATCTCTTCAGTTTACCTTAACTCTCTCTGAAGTGGCGCGTCTGTTCTGCTGTTGGAGTGAGTGTGTGTGTGTGTGTGTGTGTGTGTTATATCTGCATGCTGTGTGAAGAGGTTTGGCCGTTGACTCTTCCTCTGTAATGACAGTAGCAGACTGTTTAGCTGTAGAGACTCTTTGTGGGGGGGGGGGGGGGGGGGGGGGGGTGATGATATAACACCGTGTTGTGTGTCTGTGTGTGTGTACATGCATCGCTGTGACACTCTGTATGTTATAGACCGCTGTGATGCTCTCAGCAAAATGTTTGTTTCACAGCCAGATGAATCAGATCTTTAAGATGACAACCTCTCTCTCTCTCTCTCTCACACACACACACACACACACACACAGACACACACACACACACACACACACACACACACACACACACACACACACACACACACACACACACACACACACACACACACACACACACACAGAAACACACACACACATACACAGAAACACACACACACACAGAAACACACACACATACACAGAAACACACACACACAGAGACAGGAACACACACACACACAGAGACAGAAACACACACACACAGAGACAGAAACACACACACACAGAGACAGAAACACACACACAGAAACACACACACACACACACACACACACAGAAACACACACACACACGACAGTCACAGAGAGGAGATGTTTGGTTGACGGTCCAACACACAGAGCCCAAGGCACTGGTAAAGCATAAATAATACAGTGAAATAGCTGAGGAAGTCTACACGAAAACAGAAATGATTAAATGCAAAAATCAAACATTTCTAACACTTTTCAGACCCAAAATTTAGAAAGACACCTATGCAAAAGTGTGGCTGGAAATTGTGTAGTTTCTGCACTGCCTCTCACAGTAATAGGCTCATGTCTGTCCCTGTTTCTCAACAGAATTAACAAACCCGTAACTACAGAAACAACAAGGACTTGTTAGACCCTCAATACACACCACAACACTACAACTATTTGTGAGTGAGTCTAACATCTACCATGATGTTTACTGTCTAGCTTTGTAGCTTTGTTGAGATCCAAAGTAATTGAATATGTGTCAATCATCCAGCGACGAAGTCCTAACAAACACGAGTGGCCACTTCTCTGAGGTTTCAACAACCAGACAGCAACCACAATGAATTGTATCGTAATACTCGAGTGCTGTAGGAAAATGAACATGTTTGCGATCGCCTCGTACAGTAAAGCAACATTTTAAACAACCTTTCTCTTACCATTTTTATTATTTCATTTTTATTTAACCAGAGAAGTCCCATTGAGATTTATATCTCTTTTTCAAGTTTTTCAGGCCCTTGTCAAGAATGAAGAAAAAAATATATTTTTGTATATATTTCATTCTAAAATGTTTAACTTTGTTAGCCGTATCTTTTTTTGCATTTTCTGGTTGCAAGACATTCATTTGTGGGTTTAGAGAGAAAGAGAGTGCACCTCTCTATAGGTACCAGCATAGCTTTACAACTTTAGCTCATCTCTTGGCAGTAGTACTGTACACCACTTTATCACTGACCTCAACCCAGAGTCTCTCAGAGCGTTCACAGTCAGCACAATGACACCCCTATCATACCACAGAAAACTCTACTTGAACAGAGCAATACTCAATCATGAGGCATCAATGCCAAAGGAACTGAATAAAATTAAGAAATGTTATAGGTGGACGAAAAGTAGTGTGGAAACCTACAAAAAACAATAAGGCAACAACAAATTCAATCCGTTTTAGACAACTTCATGGAAAAAACGTTTCACTGTAATAGTGAAAGTGTAAACTTGGCAGTAGAATACATAAACAGTATATTTGACCTCTCAGCTTCACTCCCATAACTAAACATTTCAAGCAGACAACCTAAGAAAATTAACAATGACAAACGGTTTGATGAAGAATGCAAAAACCTAAGAAAGAAATTGAGAAACCTATCCAACCAAAAACTTGAGCCTACGCCTTTATCATGGTGAATCAATAAAACAATACAGAAATACACTACGGAAAAAGAAGGAAAAGAACGTCAGAAATCAGCTCAATGTAATTGAAGTATCCATAGAATCTAACCACTTCTGGGAAAATTGGAAAACACTAAACAAACAACAACATGAAGAGTTATCTATCCAAAATGGAGATGTATGGGTAAACCACTTCTCCAATCTTTTTGGCCCTATAACAAAGAATCTACTATTAAAGTCTACCAGAACCCACTGGACTCAAGACAAAATACAAGCCCTCCAACCCAAAAAGGCCTGTGGTGTTGACGGTATCCTAAATGAAATGATAGAATATACAGACCACAAATTCCAATTGGCTATACTTACTCTTTAAAATCATCCTTAGCTCTGGCATATTCTCCAATATTTGGAACCAGGGACTGATCACCCCAATCCACAAAAGTGGAGACAAATTTGACCCCAATAACTACTGTGGGATATACGTCAACAGCAACCTTGGGAAAATCCCCTGCATTATCATTAACAACAGACTCGTACATTTCCTCAGCGAAAACAATGTACTGAGCAAATATCAAATTGGCTTTTTACCAAATTACCATATGACAGACCACGTATTCACCCTGCACACCCTACTTGACAAACAAACAAACCAAAACAAAGGCAGTCTTCTCATGCTTTGTTGATTTCAAAAAAGCTTTCAACTCAATTTGGCATGAGGGCCTGCTATACAAATTGATGGAAAGTGGTTTTGGGAAAAAACATATGACATTATATGTACATAAACAAATGTGCGGTTGAAATTGGCAAAAAACATTTACATTTCTTTCCACAAGGCCAGGGAGTGAGACAGGGATGCAGGTTAGGCCCCACATTCTTCAACATATATATCAACAAATTGGAGAAGGCACTAGGACAGTCTGCAGCACCCAGCCTCACCCTGCTAGAAGTCAAATGTCTACTGTTTGCTGATGATCTGGTGCTTCTGTCACCA